>NC_064419.1:5425000-5665000 GCF_023375975.1 Astyanax mexicanus | reverse complement strand
AAAGAGAAGCGCGTTTTCACACCTGTGGTTGGTTTCTATGGTTTGGATCAGTTGATGAATGTTTATTTGGAGCGTTTTCTCCCTCTGTTTGGTTTGGTTTCACACAGGCACAAACTTAAACACACCAAAATGCATTTAAGCAATGCAATAAACCACGCGAGCACATTGTCTACTCTGATTGGTCAGTGCTGTCTGGTGCTGGAGCAGGAAAGTAAATATAGTGAGAAGATTCTGTGTTCCAGCGCGTATATCTGTGGAGTGTGAAGCTGCTTCAACACAGAACGCTGGAAATTTGCTGCTGCGCTTTTAAGCACAGTGTTTTTAATGAGACATGCAGCGTGGATGGGAAGGAGCAGTGAACGCTGCACATGCTGCGTTCAGTGTGTAAACAGCATGGAGCAGCAGAGACAGCGTTTGTTCATAGCAGTATATTATGTGGCTGATATTTCTGATTAATCTGTGCTTTATTAGCAGTTTAGCTCAATTAAAAAGCGGTATATTTGATAGATGGGTCAGATCAAGACAAGATAAACCTGGTGATTAATTAGTTGCGTTAAAAATAATGACATGTTACTAATTACAAATGAATTGCGTGTGTTAACACTTAACACAACATTGACAGCACTAACAAGAAGTCACCGTTTTACATCACTGTGCTCATTAGAGAATCTAAATCTCTCTCTCTCTCTCTCTCTCTCTCTCTCTCTGTTTTTGTGCAGTGATGAAGACATAGAGGGGGTGATCCCCAGGGAGAAGCTGATTGCTCTGTGTAAGTTTGAGCCAGTAAAGCAGTGGATGAGAAGCTGTGATCACATCCTGTACCAGGCTCTGGTGGAAATCCTCATCCCTGACGTGCTGCGGCCTGTTCCGAGTCAGTACTGAACTATATTACTTTATTACCTTTCCTTCTAGACTTTATCTTCCTTCCTTCTTCTGTCTGTTCTTTCTGTAATATTTTAGTTTGTCTTGGCATGTTCTCCTCCACCAGTCTTACACACTGCCTTTGGATAACTTTATGCTGCTTTACTCCTGGTGTAAAAATTCAAGCAGTTCAGTTTGGTGGTTTGATGGCTTGTGATCATCCATCTTCCTCTTGATTATATTCCAGAGGTTTTCAATTTGGTAAAATCAAAGAAACTCATCATTTAAAAGTGGTCTCTTATTTTTTTTTAAAGAGCTGTATATCACAGAACAATACAATATCAGATTTTTATTTTTTTAATATCTCCCAGCTCTAGTAGAGGGTTAATAATGCAATTAAGTTTATAAAATCCAGATATTTTAATGCAATCTTTTTTTTCTGCAATTCTCATCCTCTTGATACTTTCTCAAACTTTCTGATGAAGTCTAATCTGATATCACTGCTCTGTACTAAATGACTCTTCCTTCTAATTTGAATATACTGTACAACACACATCCCTACAAACATCTACTAACTCTCAGCAGTGTCTAAAAGAATATTGTGGTTTTTTTTATTTATTAATTTTTTTACTGCAGGCACTCTCACCCAAGCCATTAGAAATTTCGCCAAGAGTCTTGAAGGCTGGCTGACCTCCGCCATGAGTAACTTTCCCCAGGAGATCGTTCGCACCAAGGTAACCCTGCTGCTCAGAAAGCTTTATTACCTGCTCAGCACAGAATGGATATTTAAGGTCTGTTTAGGGTCAGCACTTATCGCCAATAACCTAAATGTTCAAGGCATTTACTTGTTCATAGTTCTATGTTAAGGTTTGGATATCCCTGGTTTAAGACATTTAGATTTTTTTTAATTAGATAAAAAAATAAATAAATAAATAAATATGTTGGTTTTTTTTTGTACTTAATTGTGATGTCATTAGTTGTCGGTGTTACCATTGCACATAGGTTTTAGTCTGTGTTCAGTGTACAGAAGTGCGTCATCCGTACAGTTTTAACATTAGGACATAAATAAAGTATATACAGCATATACAGCCCTGGAAAAAATAAGATTAATGATTCTGAATCAGTTTCTCTGATTTTGCTATTTATAGGTATATGTTTGAGTAAAATTAATATTGTTGTTTTATTCAATAAACTACAGACAACATTTCCCCATTGTCATTCAGAGCATTTACTTGCAGAAAATGAGAAACGGCTGAAATAACCAAAAATATGCAAAGAAAACAAATTTATATTCATAAAGTTCAGAGTTCAGAAATACATTTTTGGTGGAATAACCCTGGTTTTTAATCACAGTTTTCATGCATTTTGGCATCATGTTCTCCTCCACCAGTCTTACACACTGCTTTTGGATAACTTTATGCTGCTTTACTCCTGGTGCAAAAATTCAAGCAGTTCAGTTTGGTGGTTTGATGGCTTGTGATCATCCATCTTCCTCTTGATTATATTCCAGAGGTTTTTTAATTAGGTAAAATCAAAGAAACTCATAATTTTTAAGTGGCCTCTAATTTTTTAGATAGCTTTTGCATAAATTTATCTTGATACTCACAGTGTGTGTGTGTGTGTGTGTGTGTCCAGGCTGCAGTTGTAAGTGCATTCGCACAGACCTTGCGCAGGTACACCTCTCTGAACCACCTGGCGCAGGCGGCTCGAGCTGTGCTACAGAACACCTCTCAGATCAACCAGATGCTCAGTGACCTCAACCGTGTTGACTTCGCCAATGTGCAGGTTCGACTTCCTCTACATACTACAGGGCTTATTTCACCCCTTACAGATTTCTTTTGTTTAATATCAGACAACTATAATGTATATGTAAATATAAAAAACACTTTTTTAATGATAATTCTATTTACTAAGGAAAAACCTAATCCAAACTAATCTAGCCCTTAGAGAAAAAGTGTTTGCTCCCCATAAATTAACTTTTTGGAAAGCTAAGTTCAATTTCACTACTAGCCACAACCAGGCCTGATTACTACCAGACCTGTAGAATCAAGAAATCACTTAAATAGAACCTGTCTTACAACATGAAGCTATAGCTGGGTGATATGGCCCAAAAAAAAAATCTGATTTTCGATTTAAATCGATTATTTCCCCTACTAAAATCTCCTAAAAGTCGCTAGAAGTCGCTAACTGACATCATCGCCTAATTTGCATAATACATGTTTTTAAAGCTGTAAAGGATTAACATTGTGAGAGAGAAAAAAGTGAGTAAAAAACACTCTAAATATGTTAGAAATGATACAAATGAACAACTTCTGTTGCTTTTTAAATAGGCAGTCATGTCTCAAAATAACTTTATTTTTAAGCAAATTACATACATCAGTTTTTTGCCATGTTGTTAAATGTTATTATAAGATCAGTTTTTTATTTTATTATTATTTTTTTTTTTTAGCTTTTTTAAGTTTTCTTTATTTTCAAACCTATTATAGATAAATTGTTGAATAGCTTTTTATAAAGAGGGAGACAATGTGGACGAGGTGAGTGACAGGCTGCGTGGTGAATGAGGTGAGTGACTGATTGAGACGGTGTGAGTTAAATTTAGTGAGTTTTTGTTTCGTGTCACACTGAAGACACTTTTATACTTATATTTCTGCTCTGTAAATACAGGGCGGGGTCAGTCAGCACGCACAGTGTTCGTGGAGCGGTGTGTGTTTGCTGATTGTGTGAGACTGCACTGTGAGTGTTGTGGGGCGGGGCTCACGGCAGCATCAAAATCGCCAAAAGTCTCCAATAACACCACAAAAACTCGCTACATTTGTTGCTAGTCGCTTTTTTTTTTTACCCAAAAAAAGTCTCTAGAGGGTCTGAAAAGTAGCTAAATATAGCGACAAAGTTGGCAACACTGCTCCTTCGTTATGCTGTGCACGCGGGAGGGAGGAAGAGAGGGGCGGGGCTGTGCGCGGGAGAGAGGGGCGGGGCTAAGCTCAGGGGAGCGTCGGTGGTGAAAATTAAAACTCAGTGAAAATCGATTTTCATAAAAACACATCGTCCTTAACTGTAAATTCGAATTAATCGATAAAATCGATTAATCGCCCAGCTCTACATGAAGCAGATAAAATAAATTAAAAAAAAGAAAAACAGTTAAGAAACCAAAGTAACTGATCATCTATCAGTATAGAAAAAGCTGAAAAGTCATTTCTAAAGCTTTGGGACTCCAGAGAACCACAGTGATTCACTATTATTATTCACAAATGGAGAGCACATGGAACATTAGTGAACCTCCCAGGAGTGACCTCCTGACCAAAATGTATTCAAAAAGGGCATTAACAACTGTGTTCATAACCTCAAGCTCAGGCGTACTTGGGTTATGCAGCAGGACAATGACCCAAGGCACAAAAACCTCATGAACAGTTTTGAAGCAGTGCTCAGTCAATGCTCAGTTTAAAAATGTGCACTAATCACTGTCCTGTATGTGTTTGTGTGTGTTGTGCAGGAGCAGGCCTCGTGGGTGTGTCAGTGTGACGAGAGCGTGGTGCAGCGTCTGGAGCAGGACTTTAAAGTGACCCTGCAGCAGCAGAGCTCTCTGGATCAGTGGGCTGCCTGGCTGGACAATGTGGTGAGCCAAGTACTGAAGCCTCACGAGGGCAGCCCCAGCTTCCCCAGAGCGGCACGCCAGTTCCTCCTCAAGTGGTCCTTCTACAGGTACGTGGGCGTCAGACGTACAGTATATACATTAGGTTTACATATGATTACATCTCAAAAAAAATTCTAATATCATTAAAAAGTTATTTTATTTCAGATTTTTTTTCCTTTATTATTGATAATTATGGCTGTACAGCCAATGAAAACCCAAAAATGTCTCAGAAAATCTGAATATTATATAAGACCAATTGGTACTTTTGGCAGTGTGGGCAGTGTGCCAAGTCCTGCTGGAAAATGAAATCTGCATCTCTAGAAAAGTTGTCAGAAGCAGAGGGAAGCATGAACTGCTGTAAGATTTTGTGGGAAAACAAAACGACTTTAGACTTGATAATAAAACACAGTGGATCAACACCAGCAGATGACACGTCTCTCCAAACCATCACTGATCATCAGTAAATTTTACATTTCATTTGTAAATCAAGGGAGCAGAGTCTGGAGGAAGAGTGGAGAGAGTGTCTAGTGTGAAGTTTCCACCAATCAGTGATGGTTTGGAGAGTAAAAAAGAGAGTAAAAAAAAAAAAGCTTTCTCTATCCAATTTATCATATATTGGTTGGTTTTATCTCCCCCCATACATACAAGTATATGCTAGTATATTAATTAACACCACTAATATAAATATAATTGCATTTTTTATTTACATTTAAATATTCACTATAAAAAACTTGTGTCTTAAGAAGAACAGGTGCGATTAATCCCAGTTAATTAAAGAATATTGTCATAATTAATCAGATTAAATCGAATACATTGATGCCTTTAGTTCACTAGTTTTTGTTAGACTTCATGCAAAACCATCTTCAGCTCCTGATTGGCTGTGTGGTAATTCAGAGCCGGTGTGTTGTTGTATTTGTGTTTGTGTGTAACACTGATCTGTGTCCTGTAGCTCCATGGTGATCAGAGACCTGACACTGCGCAGCGCCGCCAGCTTCGGCTCCTTCCACCTGATCCGGCTGCTGTACGACGAGTACATGTTCTACCTGGTGGAGCACCGCGTCGCCCTCGCCACCGGGGAGACGCCCATCGCCGTCATGGGAGAGGTCTGTCTTTAGTTAAATCATTTATACTTTTCTGTATTTATTAAATATTTATCATACATTTCTTTACTGTAAATACATTATATAACATATCACTAATTATATTTGCTGATTTCCTTGTATGTCCATATTAATGTTATATATTGTTGTTTGTCTTTTTGAATTACAGTTCAGTGACCTCAGCTCAATGATGCCTTCACTCATGGAGAAAGGTAAAAAAAACTCCTCTTTTAAAAATATTTTCATTTGTTTCTAAAGATATAAATGAAGCTCCAGTTTTCCAAATCACCATCTCAGATAATCAGGTTTAGATTAAGGGATTGTGGAGGATAAACACTTGCTTTATTTGCTTACTGTAATTCCATGTGTGTTTCTTAATTGTTTTCATGTCTTTAATATTAACCTACGATGTTGTTTGAATACAGATTTTTAAAATTGCGTTACTCTTCTACTAAAAGTTACAGCAAAAAAATAAAAGCTGACTTAAGTACAAGTACTTCTAACTTCATCCCTTTGTTCCCCTCTATTTCTCCTCTATCCCACTATTTCCATTTTACCTCTTTTAGACCCTGTCTAAAATGTTTTTACATTAAACTTCTATTACTAAATGTACATCATTATTGTAAGTCACTTTAGGCACAAAGGCATCTGCGAAATGGAATGTAATGTAAATTATAGAACAGTTAGTTCCGACCCCTCAATCTGATTGGTTGAGAAGTGTTCTAGCCATGATGATATTTGTGATAACATCACGGCCTTCTCACACTAAATCTGCATCACTCCGCCGACGTGTTGCTGAGTAACGGCGTATATATACACACACAGGACAGTTTTGAATCATCACCTACAGCGGCACCAGCAGCAGCGTTAGCTTAACACAGGCTAGCGCTCGGCCACGGCACGCTCGCCCGCAGCACTGACTCGTCCTTTGTGGAAAAAGAGAAAGAAAATCACCTCGTCTAATGCCGTCTGACAGCCAGAACGCTAACCAGCCAGGCTAGGTTAAGCTAAGTTCATGCTGAGCTAAAGCAAGCTACGCTAACCTAACCACAGTCCAGCCGGCTAGCTAAAACCAACACCACCCAGCAAAACAAGCAGAAATGCTTAAAAAACGCACAGCTTTCACCTGAAGACGACAAGGAGAGGAGAGTATTAGCGTTATTTCACGGTCCTAACGTTTAAGTTACCATCTTCGCTTATTCCCAATTCTGATTTCTAGATAACGTTTTTTGTAACGTGTTTTGTAGTCAAGTTTCAGTTCTGTTACAGTTGAGGTGGAACTACTTTTTGGTGGAAGTCACAGTCCATATTAAAGCATATTCATTCTGAATTTCTTAAGGTTCTTTGAATTATTTCCTTTATTTATTTTGTAAAAAAAAAAAACTGTTTTACAAAAGCAATAGAACACTCGAGGTCGTGTGTTATTGCGAATAACATCGCAGCTGTGATTTGGTCGGCGAGTGCCGTAGGTCATCACAGCAGTGATGTTATTCGCGATAACACACTCCCTCTCGTGTTCTATTGCTTAAATGTAATGTAACAAGTAAATAAAACGGTTAATAATATAAGAATATAATAGACACTAAACAAGGTCACAGATGTAGACATACATGAGACACAAGACAATAGTGCAATATGATAGATTTTCACAGACAGACAGATAGATGGATAGACAGACAGACTTTGGGACCTTCTTACCAACTGTAAAGCCATTGCAAAGGCCAAACAATTTTGGTATATGCGATGGGCATTCTTAACCTCTAACCGTTCTCTCTCTCTCTCTCTTTTCTCCTCAGATCAGTCATTCTCTGATGAAATGAGTGACCTGGGCAGCGACGGCGACGTGTCCCGGGTGACGTGTGAGCCGACTGCGGTGAAGAGCGAGAGAATCGAAATCAACCACTCGCTGCAGGAGATCTGAGATCAGTCCGGCGTCAACCGTCACAGCCCGACCGCACAGGGCCGACTGTGCCTGGGCAACTGTGCATGTATGAGTGTCTGTGTGTGTGTGTGTGTGTGTGTGTGTGTGTGTGTGTGTTTGCAGGTGTGTTTGTGGGTGTGTCAGTGGGTGGGCGGGATTTAATTGACCATTCCCGGGGTCCACCGGCCTTTTGTTAGCGAGTTGTGTGTTTTAACACTTGATTCTGATGCTTACAGGAGCAGATCTCCTTCATCTAGAGAGCTGATAGTTGTTAATATGATAGTTGTTAATATGCTTGGGGATTTGTTCATGTTGTTTGTTTTTTTATCGTTTTTTCCAATTGGATCTCTTTCCCTTTCCGTGCCTATTTAAGCTCAGATTGAGCCACCTCTGTATGTACGAGAGAGAGATAGTGTGTGTGTGTGTGTGTGTGTGTGTGTGTGTGTGTGTGTGTGTGTGTGTGTGTACATAAACACTATGTACATATGTACTGTGTGTGTATGTGTGTGTGCACAATGACTTAGCATAACATTATGACCACCTGGTTTCTTGTTTCTACACTTATTATCCATTTTTAAGCTCCACTTTTTGGTTCTTATTAATGAACCACCACAGAGCAGCTATTATTATTATTATTATTATTATTATTCATATTTGGGTGTTGGATCTTTGATTGTCAGCACTGCAGTGTTAGTGTGTGTTGTGCTATGTCCACGAGTAGATCAGATGCAGCAGTGCTGCTGGAGTTCTTAAACACTGTTTGTATGTCTTGTGTTTTTCCTTTGTCCTCCCTGTCCCTGTTCCCACCTGTCTCGCTTGTTACCCCACCCCCTTGTTTCCTTCCCCAGATGTTCTTTGCCTTCACTCTTTATTACACTGAAAAAATGAGTAAAATTTACTTTTAAAAAAAGTTTCGCAACTTTCTGCATTTGCTTTTTTTAAGTAAATTTAAGTACCGTCAACTCAAGACTTAAATGTTACACAGAGTAAATAAGTGAACTGAACTCCAGTCAGTCCTTTCTTTTAGTAATCTTTACATAATTTCTGCAAACAGAATTACCTAAATACAATTACAAATACAAATACAATATTGCTCAAATCATTTATGATACATAATATATTATTATTTCTGAAATGTAATTATTTTGATTAAAACATACATTCTTTTTAGTATACATCCATGTGTTGAGACAGTGAGACTTGAGGTCTGTTTACAAAATAAATCCTTGAGATTATGTAAATATTTGAATGTGTGTTTTAACTAAACATATTTAAATTTCAGTTAAATTGTATAAATTAAGTAATTGTAATTAGGTAATACTGTATGCAGAAATTAAGTAAAAGTTACTAAAAGAAAGGATTGATTCAGCAAAAATAAATTAAGTATAGTTTAATAAAAGAACTACTCTATGTAACATTTAAGTCTTGAAACTAAGTTGAGTTACTTAAATTTATCTGAAATTAAATTTACTTAAAAAAAAAAGAAAATGCAGAAAGTTGCGAAACTTTTTTAAAGTAAATTTTGCGCATAATTTTTTTTTTTTCATTTTTAGCAGTTAAACCTTGTAGGTAAATTAAAATCAAAGAGAGAAGCTCTACAGCACTAAGGTGTTTAAAAACACCAGCAGCACTGCTGTTTCTGATCTACTTGTACCAGCACACTATCCAACACACACCAACACGTCATACACCACCACCCAAATAATAATAGCTGCTCTGTGGTGTTTTTTTTTTTCTCCTGTGGAGTCCTGATCACTGAAGAACAGGGTGAAAGGAGGATAATAATAAAGTATACAGAGAGAATCAGTAGTCTATATGATCCCACTTTATAATAAGTGTCCCTAAGTACTATGTAGTTGCATGGTAACAATCCATGTAACTACTGATGAAGTACACATTGTTACAGATTAACTACAGAGGTACAGGTTATGTAATTACACATGTGTATTAAGGTTAATCCTGACTTGTGTAAGTACACTTGTGTACCAGGGTGAGTGTACTTACACAAGTGTAACAATGTGTGTGTACTTACATATATGTAATAGTGTGTGTGATAAGTTGAGTATAAACTTATCCAACAGCTATTGTCTAGAATGTAATTAGGGCTGTGTAAGTACCTATGTGTAAGTACACATGTGTAAGTACACTCACCCTGGTACACATGTGTACTTACACAAGTCAATATTAACCTTAATACACATGTGTAATTACATAACCTGTACCTCTGTAGTTGATCTGTAACTACGTGTACTTAATCAGTAGTTACACTGTAGTTACATGGATTGTTACAATGTAACTACATAGTACTTAGGGACACTTATTATAAAGTGGGATATGCGTGTATATAACTATATAAAAGTGTCCTGTATCCTCAATAGAGATTAACAAATGGATAATAAAGTGGAGGAACAAGGAAGTAGTCATAATGTTACACTTGCTCTGTGTTTGTATGTGTGTTAAAAAAAAAAAAAAAAAAAACCTTTCTGTGCCATAGTGTCCTTTCCAGTGCCTTAGATAAGAGCAGAAAACACTCCAGCAGTCAGTCGCTGTTCCCGGGCCGTGCCTGTAATCCGCAGTACGAATGTATTGTCTCATGACCTCAGCTGTCTCCAGCACCTTCTGCGCCGAGGCCGTAGGGCTTATTTTTCCTGTAGCTGTGGCTCCGTTCGCTCGCGTTCGATGATTTAAAGAAAAGAAAAAAAGAAAGAAAAAACAACGTAATGCAACCCCACTAACCCAAAGCAGCCTTTCGTGCTTCAGCCCCACCAGCACTGCAAACCTCCTCTCGCCGCCGTGGCAAAGAGCAAAGACACGGAGGGCCGATATACTGATATATAAGTCGCTGTTTCTTTCTAAGACAAAAAGCTATGTATAAAATTAAAGAAAATATAAGAAAAAAAAAACGACCCCCTGGCCATATGAGATGAGCTGTCGATACCTCAACTGTTTCTATGCTAATTTTTGTGTGAGTGTGTGTGTGTTTCTGTAGTGTTTTTTAACTATTATTATTTAATTTTTTTAAATTTGTGTGTAAGCAAACTGGTCAGACACGCCATTATAAAATTATACTCTCTTAAATAGAAAATTAAGAAAACAAGGGTCTACGATTGATTCTTTAAGCAATGCCACAAAGTAAAAAAAAAAAAAAAAAAAAAAGCCTTTTTAATTCTGTACAGTGCTCCCAACACTAGTAAGGAGAGAGTAGTAAGGGCAAGAGCATGCCTCCTCCAATACATGAGAGGATAGACACCGCCCCTTTTCCCAACTTCCACCAACTGCACTCAGAGGAAAGCCCTCTTTCACTCTCTTTCTCTCTGGCTCTGGCTGCTGATGCCATAGTCCCGGTATTTCCCAATTGCTGACTTTCTCTCTCTTTCTCTCTGGTTCTGGCTGCTGATGCTATAGTCCCAGTATGACCCAGTATGTCCCAAATTGCCCTCTTTCATTCTCTTGCCATAGTCACAGTATGTCTCAGTTACTCTCTTACACTCTCTTGCTCCGGCTGCTGATGCCATAGTCCCAGTATGTCCCAATTGCTCTCTTTCACTCTCTTGCCATTGTTCCAGTATGTCCCAATTGCCCTTTTTCACTCTCTTAACGTAGTCCCAGTATGTCCCAATTGTTGTCTTTCAATCTCTTTCTCTCTGGCTCTGGCTGCTGATGCCATAGTCCCAGTATGTCCCAATTGCTCTTTTTCAATCTCTTTCTCTCTGCTGATTCCATAGTCCCAGTATGTCCCAGTATGTCTCAATTGCTCTCTTTCACTCTCTTTCTCTCTGGCCTCAGCTGCTGATGCCATAGTCCCAGTATGTCCCAATTGCTCTTTTTCACTCTCTTGCCATAGTCCCAGTAGGTCTCAATTGCTCTTTTTCACTCTCTTTCTCCGGCTGCTGATGCCATAGTCCCAGTATGTCCCAATTGCCGTCTTTCACTCTCTTTCTCTCTGGCTCTAGCTGCTGATGCCATTGTCCCAGTATGTCCCAATTCCTCCTTTTTAGCCTTTTTTTCTCTGCCTCTGGCTGCTGATGCTATAGTCCCAGTATGACCCAGGATTCAAACCAGGATTTATGAAGTTCTGGCCATAGTGTCAGCGTCTTAGTCTACTGATCCACTCTGAGCTTCCGTAAAGATTTACAGACTTGCTTGGGAGAAAAATGGTAAAATCTTTCTGGAAACCAAAAAATTGGTGGTTCTTCCTTAAAAGTGGAATTGCTTAAAGAATCTTTTGTGTAGCACCTTATAATTTTTATGTATGAGTGTAGAGGAGAGGAGTGTACAGTCAAAGCTGATGAAGTCAGTGTTCAACAGCCTCCGGCCGCCCCGCCCCCCAGGCCTCCTGTTTGTTCTCCGATGTAAATAAGCTTACCGATGTTTATGGTGACGGGTGGTAGAGATAGAGAGAGTCCCTCACTCTATATAAAGGCCTGAACCGCCAGTTTATCCAGTCTGGAGGAACGTAGACAGTGTAGAGAGCTTCTTCTCTTCTCAGATAGTCAGATTCACTCTTCAGTCCGGTTCTGCATGTTAGTTGAGAGCTTCTAAAAGTTGTGAATTTTAAAGGGCAGAGGGAGGGGGGTCTTTTTAAATTTTTGCGGACCCTGACAGAATGTCTGTAAATGACCATTTAACATAACTGGAAGTGAGTTGGTTGGTTTGTTGGACGCATGTTTTAAAAATGTTGTTCAAACGTTGTTTTTAATCGAATGTATTTACCAGAGTCAGACTTTTTTTTTTTTTTTTTTTTCACGAGTGTGGAGATTCTCTTTTTTAAAAAAACTGTAATATTTTGAAGTAGATCTTCCGTACTTTAGTAAAAACGGATATAACAGATCTCAGTTTGTTCAGTTTAGAAGAATTTTTACGTTTATAGAGTTCAGACTTCAGGCTGTGTAACCAGATTTAAGGCGTCGCCAAATAGACACAGTTAGTTCCTGTTAGAGAAAATATATGCACACGTTATTTTTCTCGATATCGCCTCGACATCTCTGATACTGAATCTGTGCATTTTTCAACCCACCTGTGAAATGTGTGGTTCCTATTTAAAGTGCCCAACTTTTACTATTACTGTTATTATTATTATAATTATTATTTACAGTTGGATCAATATTACTCGTTTTTAATCCAACTTTTAATCCAACATTTGTCATTAATAAAATTTGAATAAATATATATTGGACGTTGATAAGCTGATGATGAAGAGATGATTTAGAGCCCAGCCACGTTTTTCTTTCTTCTCCTTTCCCCAGTTTACAGAGACACAGATATGCAGTTCAGCTGATATATATGTTTTGTAGACATTATTATTATTATTATTATTATTATTATTATTATTATTAAGGGAAGTGATGTTTCTGTGCCCTCCCCTTTTAAATCCCCTTTAAATATATTTGTCGTTGGCTCTGAAGGTTTCTGAAGGCGTCCTGTTTCTCGTGCCTGTTCCAGTACTTCACCTTTAGTGTGCTTGGGGAAATTGTATTTACTTTGTGTAACTTGGTAGGTTTTTTTGTTTTTGTTTTTTTGTAATGCTGTTTTAGATCTTCTGATTATCTGATTTATCTGGTTTTGGATTATTTTTATGGGAGTAGATAATATTCTTCTCACAAACTATATTGATACCCTATTTTTGTGTTCGTTTTTCTGAAAAAAAAAAAATAATAATAAAAACTGTTCTCGGCTGTTCTTCACCTGGGAGGCCGAGAACAGCCTATAGTCTGTAACACAACTGCTTACTTCAACTGTATTTTGTACTGGTATAAAAATGTGTAATAAATTGGTGTAAACCACTGACTGATCCAGTGTTGTGCTTACTTACTTTACTTTACTATATATACACATATATACACGTGTATATATATATATATATATATACATACATATATAATACACACACACATATATATATATATATATATATATGTGTGTGTGTGTATTATATATGTGTGTGTATTATATATGTATTATATATGTATGTATGTATATATATATATATATATATATATATATATATATATCCTAAAATTACTTCTATTTTATTTCAGCTTGTTTTTATTCTGGCTTCTATCCAGATATATCTCTCCACCCAGATAAAGTGAATCTGATTGTGATTGGATGTAGAGAAGTATAAACATCTACCATTCCCAAACCCTATTGGTTTATACTGTGATCCATCATGCCTGCACATGTGACGTTGCAGACGTATGTAAACTAGTATGAACTCTCAAAATGTCCTAACTAAGCTTTAAATTATATAAAATATATTTACAATATACTAAAATACATTCATTTTTTAATGAGCATATATGCAGCTGAAACAGACAGAACTGCATAGTGCATCCCAAATTTCTATTCAAATTAACATTTTAATAATATAATATTATAGTCATTACGGCTTTTAGAAAAATGTGTTTTAGGGAGGGATGTGGGTGTTTATGCACTATAGTGGTCCAGTGGTCTAAAGCGCTGACACTATGATCAGGAGATTGCTGGTTCGAATCCCGGTCATGCAGCTTTCAGCTGCCAGAGCCCCGAGAGAGCACAATTGGGCTTGCTCTCTCTTTCTCTGGGTGGGTACAAGGTGATGTGGATCAGCACAAGGCTGCATCTGTGAGCTGATGTATCAGAACCGAGTCACTGTGCTTTACTCCAAATACTCAGCAATGCTGCATCAACAGCAGCTGTTTTATAAAAAGAGGCGGAGTCTGACTTCACATGTATCAGACGAGGCATGTGCTAGTCTTTACCCTCCTTGTGTTGAGGCATCACTAGCTGGGAAAAGCTAAATTGCGAGAAATTTAAATTAAAACACAAACACGTCAGTCATTACAAAGTCTTTAATAATTACATTTCTTTCTTATATAGTCACATGAACAAGACCACTTTTTTTCTTCATGGCAACATCATTCCAGAATCCTTACTTATTAAAGTTTACACATTCCCACTGGAATCACTCACAAAATTCCCACAGAAATAAGGAAGAAAAAAATCTTACATCCAGTTTCCAGACAAGAGTCGGCCAAACGTCGAACAAACGAACAGGAGAAACAAATAAAAGAGCACTCAGAGTTCTGTGAGCCGTCCCTACAGCGAAGCGGCGAAAGATTAAAACCAGGCCGGGTCTAATAATCCAGTACTATATATTTATATATATATATATTGGTCCTTCTCAGCAGCATGGACAGCACAGGTACTGTACAATAAAGTCCAGTGTCTAGTCCTCACAGCAAAGCAATATGGGTAATGTCCAGGTCCCTCCTGCATGTCTCTGCAGCTGTCCCTCCCGTCTCCTGTGGCAGGACCTGGCCAAGTGTGAAAAAAGTGCAAACTGTGTGCCTACAGGTCAGATCACCAGCACAGGTCTCTCCCTCACAGTGAACATCCAGCCATGTACTTCCCTGTGAGGACAGAAATACACATCATCTTAATACACACTGCTTAAAATTAAAGTATCACTATATTTAAAATGCATTTTTCATGATACATAATGTTTACAATCATATTTTCACATGCAGACAAAAATGCATCAGTAGCGGCAGATTCTTAAAAATGCTTTTAAAAGTATTTAAATTTGGGCGGTTGGCGTCAAAACATTTATTCAATACATTAATCAGTAATGCATTATAATTTTTTTTTTTGTGCAAATTCATTGCGTCACCAAGTTTGACGCCAACTTCTGCCGTAATCTGCCCCACTAAAGTGCTGCTACTATGATTGGGAGATCACTTGTTCGAATCCAAGTCATGCAGCTTGCCATCAGCTGCCGGCAGGGGCATAGCAGCAAATTCTGGGCCCTGTACACTCTTAATTTCAGTGTGCCCCTTCTCCCTACTCAGGCCCCGGGTAGTCATGTCCACTTTCACACCCCCCAACCCAATCCCGTCCCCCCACCACGCCCACGGCTGCCGGAGCCTGAGAGCACAATTGGTCTTGTTCTATCTCTGGGTGGGTAGATGATCCTCTTTCTCCCTAATCACTCTTAGGGTGATGTTGATCAGCACAAGGCTGCATCTGTGAGCTGAAGTATGAGTGATGCTACTCGGTAATGCTGCATCAGCAGCAGGTGGAAAAGACGTGGTGGCTGAATTCACCTGTGTCCGAGGAGGCATGTCCTAGTCTTCACCCTCCTCGTACTATTATTATCATCATCATCATCATCATCATCATTACTAGTGATAAAGGGTATACAGCAGAGCAACTGAGTGAGTGGGATAATCAGCCTAGCTATATTGAGGAGAAAAGCGGGCTAGAAACCAAAAAAAAACTAAAAAATTACTAAAAAAAAAAAAAAAGATGCAGTGTCTCTCTTTCTTTCTTTCTCTCCCTCTCTCTCTCTCTCTCTCTCTCTCTCTCACCTGTGGCGAATCTCTTCTTCACCAAAGACATTCTGTACCGGCTGCCCACCAGCTCCACATCCATACCCGACAGAGACGCCCCCGAACCCACAAACTGCACAGCCAGACTCGGAGGGGGACCGCGGGGAACCTCCAGGCACTGCCAACTGGCACACAACGTGCCAGAGCCTGAGAGAGAGAGAGAAAAAGAGAGAGAGAGAGAGAGAGAAAGAGAGAGAGAGATCACTCCAGTGACCCAGTTCTGTACTCATAACTACAAGCAGTGCAAAAGTTCGGACACCCCTGGTAAAAATGTCTGTTTCTGTGAATCAGTTACTATATATATATATATATATATATATATATATATATATATATATTATATTCTTACCAATCACTTGGGTCAAAATGTTTAATAAAATACACTTTGATAACTATTTTAAATAAGAATAAGGTGCAAAAGTCTTCCCCCCCCTTTTTATATCTCAATGATACAAATACACATGTATTGCCTGTTTGTACAACAACCATTTGATGGTACCCTAGCAACCTTCTCAGAAACCACAGCAACTACCAAGCAACCAGGTGGATTTATATAATGACTAAAATACACACAGCTAGACTCTAACCAACTAACCAATTGATTGATTATTTTATTTCAATAACATTTAAAAAAACATGTATAATTTTAATTTCACTTAAAAAGTATGTGCAGGTTTGTGTTGTTCTATCACTTAAAATCTTGATGAAATACATTTTGTGTGGTTGTAAAATGTGAACAAAATTGAAGGGGTATTAATACTTTTGCAAGCCACTGTACTTTATTTCAGTAATTCAGTGCAAAATGTAAAACTCATATATTATATAGATGTACTAAACACTGATTGATATATTCTTAGCATTTATTTATTTAAATAGTAATTTATAAATTATATTATATATATATATATATATTTTTTTTTTGCTATACTATAGAAACAATCTGAAACACCACTGCAACCACATGGCATCATATAAAGGACCTAGCTAGCAACCAACTACCAACACCATAGCAGCCACCTAGCAATAGTTTAATGACTGTCTGTCTTAATTCTGGATTTACTTTAGTAAATAAATGTAAAAAAAAAAAAAAAAAACATTTATATTATTATTAATACCATTTGACTGCAATGATTTAAACCTGATTAATAAATATAAATATCCAGTGTTCTCACTAACTTTGGTTGATCATGAGTCACAGCTATGGAAATAATTCCTGAGCGCCGGCTGAGATGACTGATCTCTGATATTTAATATAAATGACTCACCGGCTTCTAACTTCGCTCTAGTCTTCTGGGTCTTCTAAAGCTCCCGCCCACAGACTTTCAGCCAAATAAAATTCAATAAAAATCTAATCAAACAGCTGTGCGTGACCTTCCTGCGTGACCTTCTCCGGTTCTCTATATATAGAGCAGTGTTGGTGTGTGGAAGCCTGGCGCTAAAAGGCAGCATTAGCAAGGGAAAGCATTGAGTGGGTGCTGGGGGGTTGAGAGGCAGCGTTCTAAAAAAAAAAAATGTCATCCACATTAGACTTGTAGGCTTCTTGAGATCTTGAGATAATCAGATGACCTGCTCAATCATTTTTTTCAAAAAGCTTTAGACACCCACTGCTTTGCTATTGTTGAATTTCCTTCCAAAAAATTACTTAAAAATGCACTCAAGTGTGACAAACACTCTTAACTTGTGATAACTCTGATAAAATGATCATTTTTGCACTAAAAGGCAACCTAAAATCCTTTAATTTCCCCAAAAATCGACATTGCGACTTATAATCAGATGTGCCTTAAATAAGAATTTAACAGTCAGGTATTAAGCAGCAGTAAAGCCACTCCACTGAAGTACAGAGTTATACAGGAGTTTCAGTGAAGCTTCTCCAGCACCAAGACTGGAACAGAATTAGCATTAGCTGCTAACCACGCTAAACGCTTGCTCTTGTGCTGTTCAAATGGGAAGTTAACAGTGTTAAAACAAGCTATGTGAGACCAACCGCTAGCTGATATCTCCCTGGGGGACCGGAACACTCAGGGTTCCTCATTGTATTACTGTTGGACAGCATTTACCTGCTATCTTAGCCGCTAATGCTAACGCACATAGCCTTAGTGGAAATCTGGACATCTAAGCTTACTGTACTAAATAAACAGAAGTGTTTTACTCACCCAAATAAACAGTTTTCAGGAGAGAAATCTGTGTAGATTAACATCCAGTGCTCGTTTAACTTTAAAATATATTTTTTATATATTTTTTTTAAGAATTACAGTTTTGTTTACTTAACTTAGCTTTACATAACTTAGTTAGTTTGTTACCTCACCCTCTACCACCACCCAGTGGCGAAAATGAACTGATTAATTTGAAGGAAAATATTTGAAGGTGACCCCCCCTGTTCCTTACTAGTGTTGCATAATGCACCTTATAATCCGATGAGCCTTATGTATAAAAATAGACTAGAAAATAGACTTAATAGTGCGGAAAAATAACAATAGCTCTTGCTCTTTCTTTTCGTGGGGCAGTCCTGATGAGAGCCAGTTTCATCATAACATTTTTGACGGTCTTTGAGGATACTTTTGCATCAGCTCCTAAAATGTTTTGGATCGAAAGGCCTTCATTTATTTAAGTCATTTTATTTTCTTTACTTAGTTCTAGTAGTTTTCATAATCTGGATTAGAACATTACTCAAATATTCACTATTCACTGTATACCTGTAACTCTACCTCTTCACTACTTTACTTTAACTGATGCTCTCAAACACTTTATTAAGAGACAAGAAATGTAAGTAATTAACTCTTGATGAGTTCAGCAGCACAGCTGTTAACTGAAAGCCTGAATTCCAGGTGACTCTACCTCATAAAAAAACTTTCTGCCTCGTTATTGAGGGTCTGAAGAACACAGAATAGACTAGAATAGAATAGAATAGAATAGAATACAATAGATTAGAAAAGAGAGTTTATAATTGTAAGGGGAACCTTTGCTGTGATTGGTCGGGGAGAGGTTGGGCAGTTTCCAGAGTAGTCTCCTCTCCTCAGCATTCCTGAAAACAGATCAAACAATCAAATTAATAAAAAAAAATTAATAAATAATAATATAATTAATAATCAGCCACACTGCACATCTCACTCAACTCTCCCTAACTTATCTTTATCTTTTTCTTTTTCTCCATTCAGTTCAGGTTCAGTTATTAGTACGACTGTTTCAATAACAATGTTGATCTTGATTTCGGGCTTTCTCTCTTTTTTCTTGCTTTCTATTTTTTTCTCCTTTTCTACTAATGTGGGTTTCTCTGCCCTCTTTACCGCTCTCTTTCTCTCTCTCTCTCTCTCTCTCTCTCTCTTTTCTTTCTGTCACTTTTTCCCCTGTCTCTTTATCTGTTCCCTTTTTTCCCTTTTATCTTTCCTGGTATTTCTCTTTCTTTATACTTTTTCTTCACTTCCTATTTTATTTCTCTTTGTCTCCATTGTCCCTTCTTCTTTCCCTTTAATTACTTTCTTATTCTGTGTAACTCCTCCTCTCCACACTGCTGTGAATATAATTTGTCCATTTATTCAGTCGTCACTCTATTGCGCTCCCCCTCTTTCTCACTCTCTTGTTATCTCTCTTTCGCCCCTTCTTTCTCTTTCTTCACTCTCGTTACGTCTTTCTCTCTTGTTCTCTCTCTCCCTCTTCTCTTATTCTCCCTCATTCTTTTGCTCTGCCCATTTCATTCTTTCACCCCATCCTTTTCTCTCTTGTTCTCTCCTCTCTCTCTTGCTCTCTTAAACCCCACAATTCTCTCTTGCTTCTTCTCTTTCCTCTCCTCTCTTGTTTGCTCTCCCCCCCCTCTCTCTCTTGCATTCTCTTTCCTCTCCTCTTATTCTCTCTCTCTCTTTTGCTCTCCCTGTCTCATTCTCTCTCCTTCTCTTTTTTTCGCCCCTCTCTAGCTGTCTCTTTTAACTCCATTCTATCTCATTTTCTCTTTCTTCTCCTCCTCTCTCTCGCTTATTCTCTCTTTCTTCTCCTCTCTCTCTAGCTCATTCTCTCTCTTTCCTATCCTCTCCTTGATCATTCTCTCTCTCGCTTGCTTATTCCCTTTGACTCCTCCCCACTCTGACACTCCTCTCTCTCACTCCTCTCTCTCACTCCTCTCTCTCACTCCTCTCTCTCACTCCTCTCTCTCACTCCTCTCTCTCACTCCTCTCTCTCACTCCTCTCTCTCACTCCTCTCTCTCACTCCTCTCTCTTTTTCGCTCCCCCTCACTCTCTCTCTCTCTCTCTCTCTCTCTCACCAGGATGCTGGGGGTTGGCACTGCAGGTCAGTGGCTGTGTGGTCCAGAGGCAGCAGCACCTGCACGGCGGTGAGCTGGGTGGCGGGGGCGGTTGCCGGGCAACAGTGGTAGTCGAGGGACACGCGGGTGACCGTCCCGCTGCGCTGGCACTCGGCCGAGAGCAGCAGAGGAGCGCGGGCGGGGTCCTGAGACGACACCTGTGGGCAGAGGGCAGAGGGCACGGTCAGGGGGACGAGAATTTATTAACTTTATATTTAATTTATTTAAAATATTCATAATTATTTTCACAGAGCAGAACTAAACATGCAGAAGCTCCATGATCATGTTAGAATAAACCAATATTGGTATACTGTTGATGTGCTGTTGAACATCAGCTGTCTGGGTGGTTTTCTCAGCACTTTGGCAGATTTTAAACATGATTTAACCAATGAATTGGTTTTATGTAACAATCTGGCAACCCTGATGGCTCGCTGTCCGCTCTATTTGTTCGGCTGTCTGTTGTTTAATAGTGAGACTCGCCATTCATTCTTGGACACATTTAGCTTTGCGTAGTAAGCAGCGATGTTTACTATAAATCCTGGTGCATTGTGGGATTTTTATAAAGCCCTCAAAAAAAAAAAAAAAAAAAACGTTCCAATTCCACTTTATGATTCGGACACATATAGTCTACACATACTCTACAGTGCCCTAAATAGTAAATAGGGAGCCATTGTGATTTTAAAAAGAAGAAATGTGATCAAAAAAAAAAAAATCTGTAATACCAAACTTAAACTGTAGGTGGTGCTGCAAATCCAATTCAGCCACATTCATTTTTTAACCAATAACTAATCATCTAGCTTAGAATTAAATTAAGCTGCAATAGATTATATGAGTAATGACCTGATACTTCAGCAAGCCCACGTTGTAGTAGGACGCCTGTGGGTTAAGCTCCGCCTCTCTCTGGAGGTGAAAGGTCAAGGCCTGCATGTTGAACCAGAAGTCTCTGGAGTCCGGGTCGTTCTGGGAGGGGTCGCTACAGAGGAAGAGAGAAGAACCAGCAGCTTAAAATCTGAAAATCCACACTACGGTAAAAGTGCTGTATTTTAGTAACAATGACTCAGAACTTCCCAGAAAGAAAGAAAAAAAGAAAGAGAGAAGGAGGAACTCGAGCAGAAATACAGAAGTCAGAAAAGTCAGATTCCTTTTTATGAGTACGTGGAACTGGGGAACTGCTTATGACTCACCTCTGATTTTATTTTATTTATTTATTTATTTATTTTTTACCAAGAAATTTCCTAATCATGCTTTTTATTTGTACATATTGAGGTTTTACATGTTTTTTCCCTTTAGAAGGACAAATAATGAGTATTATTTTGATCATATTTTAAGATGTATTATAAATATCAGATATTAAGGAAAAGGAAAACTGTCAGCTCTTGATAGCTCTTGTTGTGACATCCAGTGTTAATTTTGACAACAAATTTTGATTTAGTTTTAGTTATAATTTAGTCCTCTGAAATTATGTTTTTAGTTTTAGTCTAGCTTTAGTTGAATAAATATCACAAGAATATACTGTAGTTGACTAAAACTACGGTCAATTTAGTCGACTAAAATGTAAAGGGTGTAAATCTCAACCGTTTACTAGTAATAGTAATTTTTGTGTTGAAAAAAAAAAAGTTTGTTGATGAAAACTATGACAAAAATGATTTATTGTCAACTAAATTAACACTGGTTACATCACAGTAATTTGTGTAATTTGTCGAGTTTTAGCCTGCAAAACAGCCCACTGCTTTTCCCCTAAGTCCCATTTCCACACTCTGGTTTGCCAGGTATTGAACACAACAGCACGCAAATAATTTGCTTAAGCGATGGAAGCAATCTTTGGCATCTGTCTAAAAATCTTTATGAATAAAATCAGAGTAAATTAAGAGTAAATACTAGCAGTGAGTTTTAAAGATGATGGAGGCAGTTTAGAGCCCAGAAGACAGATGCAAAACAGGCTCATTCTTTGCTGACAGAGATATATGATGAAACCGAAAGACTTTTTATATTTTTAGAGTTTTTATATTGAGTAAAACAATGCAACTTCAGAATGTGCATTTTCAAAGCATTTTCACACACTACCTCTTATTCAGTACTGACTGTTGCTTTAACCACACTCAGAAATAAATAAAAAAAAATCTGAAATTTTGAAGTAAGTGTACCTGAAGAGCAGCTTCTGATTGGGTAAGAAGTGATCCACTCGAGAAATGTTGACCAATCGGAAGCTGAGCACTGGGGCGTTGGGGTTGGCCGTGAATATCCGCGTGATTCCAGCAGGAAATGACATGGTGAGGTCACCAGTGATCTTCACCAGACAGCTGAAACAAACACACACACACATATATACAAATTAAATTAATTGATTAATTAATTAATAGATAGACAGACTGAAAAAATTATAAATAAACATACACAGACACTAAAGAGGACGATAGAAAGACAGACATATACATAGAATTACTGTGCCAATAGAAATGGAGACATAGAGACAGACTGACAGGAAAAAGAAAAAGCAGGAAGACAGGCAGACAGACAGATGAAAATAGACTGACATAAATTGAAAGCTTGAATAACAGACATGCAGACCGATAACAGACAAAGACAGACAAAAGGATAAACTTATACACTATCAGAAACAGAGAGACAGACAGACAGAGAGACAGAACTTTACAGATAGAATAACAGACAGGCGGACTGATAACAGGATTAAAACAGACAAAGACAGACAAAAGGATAATTTTATACACTGACAGAAACAGAGAGACAGACAGAAATAGACTGACAGAACTTTACAGATAGAATAAACATATACGGATAAACTTATACACTGACAGACAGCCAGAGAGACAGACAGACAGCCAGAGAGACAGACAGAAAATTAAAAAAATAGACAGACATAAATTGAAAGATAGAAAACCAGACAGGCAGACTGATAAAAGGATAAACAAACATATAAAGAAACCTTAGGAGAAAGACAGAAAGACAGACAGACAGACAGACAGACAGATCGATATCACATACAGCTGCAGTGATTAACAGTACAGATGGAGGGACTCTCAGGGTGGAGCTGAGGACTCACCGGTTATGTTCTCCACCTTTAAAGTAAGCGTTGATGTACTCAGTAATCGCTGCAGCAACAGGCCACGCCTCCTGAGTGCTGAGAGAGATCGGACTCGGCCCTCTGGACAAACCTGCACACCGGACACACGGACACAGGGACACATGGAAAAAATAAGAGACCAAATTGAAAACCTCTGGAATATAATCAAGAGGAAGATGGATGATCACAAGCCATCAAACCACCAAACTGAACTGCTTGAATTTTTGCTCCAGGAGTAAAGCAGCATAAAGTTATCCAAAAGCAGTGTGTAAGACTAGTGGAGGAGAACATGCAGAGGTGCATGAAAACTGATCAAAACCAGGGTTATTCCACCAAATATTGATTTCTGAACTCTTTAAACTTGTTTTCTTTGCATTATTTGAGGTCTGAAAGCTCTGCATCTTTTTTGTTATTTCAGCCATTTATATTTTTTACAAATAAATGCTCTAAATGACAATGATTATTTGGAATTTGGGAGAAATGTTGTCTGTAGTTTATAGAATAAAACAACGTTCTTTTTACCTATAAATAGCAAAATAGCTGTATATAAATAAGTAGCAAACAAAATCTGATCTGAAGCACCAAAGCAGAGTTATGGAAGTGTAACTGCAGTAGTTATTAATGTCAAGTTTATCCATAGACCCACATAATGAATAAAAGCAAAATTAAAATTTCAATGACTTGGGTGGGTGAATGGATACTTTTGCCAATATATAATGAATAGAAATATTATAAATAAATAAATAAATAAATAAATACAGTGTAAAATAGGACATAATTAAAATGATAAAGGAAAATTAAGAGGGCAGAGGTCATGCTGGTGGTCAGGGTGCGTCAGTGCCCACCTCGTGCAGGACTCGGGGCGCGGGTCTGGCCCCCCCAATCACTGGGGCTGGAGGAGGAGGAGGAGGATGGGGGAGGGCTGGGCTCAGGCAGAGGAGACGAGCACAGGGACCTGGACTGAGGGTCAGAGGTAAAAGGTAAGAAGAGGAGGAAAGGATTGTGGTGACTATATAATGACTACAAAAAGTATCGTTTTTTTTTTGTTTTGTTTGTTTTTTTACAGAATTTTGCTTTTTTTTTCATCATAGACCCCATGAATTAAATTTGATTAACTTCATTTTACAGTTTAATTTTACTAACCACAACCAGACATGTATAATTAAGAAAATCCCCTAAATAGAACCTGTCCGATAAGAGGAAGCAGCTAAAAAATCTTAAAAATCAACACATTATGCCCCAATCTGAAGAAATTCAACAACAGATAAAAATCTATCAGACAATCTGGAAAAGGTCACAGTCACTTCTAAGGCTTTAGAGCTGTTATTCACAAATAAAGAAATGAGGGAACAGTGGTGAACCTTCTCAGGAGTGCCTGGCCCACGGAAATCACTCCAAAAGGGCATGGACAACTCATCCAGAAGGTCACAAAATAGCCAGATCAACATAACTTGCCTCAGTTAAGGTCAGTGTTCCTGATTCAATAATAAGAAAGAGACTAGACAAACATCTTAATAATTCTCCAACGCTCAAGTTAATCTACAGTAGCACAGCCAATCAGAACACAGTTCCGACAGAGATAGTGAATGTAAACGTAATACAGATAATTGTCTCCTGTGTAGGAGATGAGCACACTGTATCCACTGCAGATCTCTAGTAAATTGTGTTTGTGCCGTTTTAAACCGGGTCATGTGACTCCCTTAGCATACAAAAACTCTCCACATTTCTCAACAGTGTGCTCTGCCTTCATTTACTGCAGTTTGGATCTTTAATAAAAGGCTAAAATTATTCTGTATCTACAGTAACCACTGCTCCAATCAAAACAGAGCAATTTAGCTATTTATCTTTCTGACGTTACAAACAGAGAACTCCTCTAATAAAAGCAGCTCTGTGGTAAATTTAACAGACAGTAAAACGGGGGGGGTTTAATGAGCTGAAAGGCCTGTAGGCGTGGAGCTGCGAGCGTAATGAGGCTGCTGGGTTGTTTACCCGTTCACAGCCGCTCAGCCTGGCTGAAGAACGCTTGGAGCGGGTCGGCTGAGGAGGAGCCAGAACCAGCAGCTCGGAACTGTCCTGCCGAAAACTACGCTGAGAGGCTGGAGAAAAAGAGAGAGAGAGAGAGAGAGAGAGAGAGAGAGAGAGAAATTTAAGCCTATTATCACCATGCTAAAATGACAGCACCTTTTTTATACATTGCCATGGCAACACATTATTTGGGACTTATTTGGGATTTTTGCTTTACAGGTGTTTCTGATTACTCAGGTGTGTTGTTAGTTTTTTTTTTTTTTTTTTCATCATTTTGTTTTTCTTTTCTCCCAATTTAGCTAGGTTAATTGTCTCACCCATTCATCAGCTACTCAGCTGTCCGTATATCCCCCCCATGCCTAGTGATCCCACAACACAAGGAGGGTATATGCCTCCTCCGACACATGTGAAGTCAGACTAGGGGTGGGCGATATGGCTCTAAAATAATATCACGATATTTCAGAGTATTTTTGCGCTAACGATATACTTGGCGATATAGGAAAACAGAAAAATAACTATTGTATTTCAGGAAAATAGTATAAGAGTATAACAGAATAATCATAATATGGCAAAATAAATAATATAGCATAAAATAATATAATGCAGCAAAAAATTTTGCAGAGTATTTTAGTGAATGCATATAAACTGCAAACTAAAACAATTATACAATAAATACACTTAAAGTATTCACAGTAAATAACAGACTACTTTTAAGACAGAACATCTCTATTATCACGATATGGATTTTTAATATCACGATATTTCTGTGTCACGATATATTGTATACGATATAATATTGCCCACCCCTAAGTCAGACTCTGCCTCTTTTCAAAATGCTGCATCAGCAGGAGTTTGAAAAGAGGCAGAGTTTGACTTTACATGTGTTGGAGCTTCCGCATTTAAGGTGGAACTTAAGGTAGAAGGCAAAACTTGCTAAACATGTGTGAGATAGAAATGTACTAAAAATTAGTCCTTGTTTAACTACTCTAGCAGGCTCTAGTAACACTGAGTGAGAGAAAAATAGAACTTGTCTCTAACGAGTTAGTTGATGAAAAACTATGGCTTGATTTGAAAATGTTGGTCGATCTGCGACATTTAAGGTGGAACTTAAGGTAGAAAGTAAAACTTGCTAAACAGGAGTGAGATAGAAATGTAGTAAAAATTAGACACATCTTGTTAAACTATTATAGCAGGCTCTAGTAACACTGAGTGAGAGAAAAATAGAACTTGTTGCTAATGTAATTTGATGAAAAACACTTCCATGCAACATTAGCATCAGAATAGACCTTGAAAAAAGGCTTTAAATGTATTATTAAAAATAGTTTTGATTGATTTTCTCGTACTTTAAATGTTACTCCCACTGCAGTTAAGGTGGAACAGAAAACTTGCTGAACATGACTTATAGATAGAAACGTAGTAAAAATTAGACACGTCTTGTTTAACACAGAGTGAGAGAAAAATAGAACTATTCCATATGTTAGTTGATAAAAAAATACGGCTTGATTGGGATCAACTGGTCGAGCTGCCACATTTAAGGTGGAACTTAAGGTGGAAGGGAAAACTCAGGTTGTTAAAGCTAAGAAAGGGAAGATAAATACATTGAATTGAACATGATTTGATCATGATCTTTAGGTGTTGATCTACTGTACCAGTGTGTGTGTTGATGTCGAGGCAGTTCTGGTCTTTGTCGGTGGAGAAGCAGAGGTCCTCCTGGGGTCCGGAGTGTCTGGTGAGCGGGGGTCCGTTCCTCCGCGGCTCATCGCAGCTCCGGCTCTGTTTCCTGCTGGTTTCCTGTACAGTTCCTGCAGAGACGCCGCCGGTCGGAACCCCTTCGCTGAACGGGTTGTGGAGCGAGCTCCAGTGCACCAGCTCTTTCTTGGGCTGCGCGGGAGTGGGGGCGGGTTTAGGGCTGACCACCGTGGTCCGGGTGGGTCCTGTGGCCACCTGAGCGGCCGCCAGGGCGGACTGGTGGGTGGGGCTGCCGATCATGGTGATGGCGAAGGGGTCGTCGGAGGAGGAGGAGTCTGGGGGAGGGACGCTGTGGTCTCTTTTTCGCTCTCTGTCTTTGCGTGAGGAGGATGATGATGAAGGAGGAGGAAGACTTTTCGTGTCGTTTAAGGGTTTCGTGAACGGATCAGTGCGGCTGTCCCGTGATGACCTGGGGGGCGGGGGGGCCCAGGCAGTTTCAGGGGGGGTTCGGGTGTCCTGGGACGACGAGCGCTCAAACGCAGCTAGAAAAGGGTCCTCGGGTGGAATGTGTTTACAGCTCCATACACTGGATTCCAGTTCTGGAGCCGCCAGGCTGCGGGAAAACGCGGGAAACGTGAACGCGGGGGTGCTAGCGGGGTTCTCCAGCGGTAGCGGGGAACGTCCAGGTGAAGGGTCGCGGAACGCAGCGAGGAAGGGGTCAGAAGGTCGTCCTAAGCTCATAGAGTCTTTAGGCTGAGGGGCTGCAGGCCAGGCCGCCCAGCCGGTGGGTTCTGGAGAAGCTCCCAGGGGCTGATGGGATGGCGAGTCCAAGCCAGAGTCCTCCACGTTCTCGGGAGAAGAGGAATCAGAGGAGAAAGCAGCGTCTGTCAGGAAGTCAGAGAAAAAATATATATATATAAAAAATGTGACTAGAATTAAATTATCTACAGGAATTTACAGACTGTCCAATGAAAAAGACTTATCTCCAAAAGAGCAACTTTACAGGAGAGAGAAAAAACCTTGTAAACTTTCAATAGAAGTCAATGCAAAAAGAGTTTATTTGAGGTCATTTTGAAGAGTTTCTATTGGTCCGTTCATCAAGAAATTTTGGCACAGTGTAAGGGACAGTTTGTCTGTTTAAATTATGTAGTAAACTAAAAATCGACAAAAATGGAGAAAATGTTTTTTATTGGACAGCGACGATATGCGTTTTAAGTACCAAAAATAAGAACTAATTAATTTATACATGATCAATTTCCTCTATGACTTGCATTTAAGATTGATATAAATGACATCTGTTCTGATTACATCATTTTACGGACTATTAGGCGCACCATATTAAAAGGTGCCCTATCAATGAGCGTCCATTTTCTGGTATATTTTTATACATAAAGGGCACACTGGATTATAAGGCACATTTTATGTGACACTAGTAAGGAACAAGGGTGCTGCCATGTTTCCCTTCTAATTGAGAAGCAGGGGGAAGCGCCTAAGTAAACAAAACTACAATTCAAAACTATAAAAAAAAATAAAAAATAAAAAAAACATTTTCTTTTAAAGCCAAACAGGCACCGGACATTTTGGGAAATTTTTAAGCGTTTAAAACCTACATCAAACCTTTTTCAATGAAAAAAAAGCAGGGAAAATGTTTTTTTTTTTCATGGAATGGAATGTTTACCAAAAGATAACATGTTTTATTGTCTATAAACGTATGATTATTATTTTATTTTTTGATAATTTGTGTAAACATCCTATCACTTCCCAGGTCATACAGGTCATACACTGCAATTGTTTTTTTTTTTTTTTGTTGGTGATATCATAAAAAGTAGTGAATTTACATATGGATTTACAAGTGCGAAAAGGTGGGGGCAAACTGCAATGCATGGAACATTATATTTACAAAGTTGTGCAAAAAGATTAAACATTCCTTAATCTACAGTGTCACATGTATACTAGGAATATGTTATAAAAGGCATTACCACCCAGAGTGCAGTGGGTGGTATTGATCATATGATGATCATATGGATAGAATAGTTTGTGTGAACAGTAAAACACACACACATATATAATATATATATATATATATATATCCCACAGGCCAGTGCAGCATTCTCTTTATCTTCCATGTGACATGACACGAGGTCCAGTAATTTGCTTAAGTCATTCACCAGAACCAGAACTAATAATAAAGCCTGACAACACAATCCATCACCGAACTATAAATCCATAATTCATGAAATAACGCGCAGCCCAGCTCCTCTCAGAAGGCATATTAATTACGTTTCAGGGGGCCGGTAATGCCCACTTTGGCCATAGCCGAGCTATTACTTACAGCATTTACTGTAGCAGTTTAATGGTTTAATTCTGTGTTCACTAAAGATGTGTGTGTGTGTGAGAGTGTGTGTGTGTGTGTGTGTGTGTGTGTGTGTGTGTGTATTCTATCTATCGAGTGGGATAATGAGATAAAGGTTTACATTCAGAAGAAGGGAAGGCGCTCTGGAGCTGCTCACGTCCTGCAAAGCTGTGGGATTTGAAGGCTGATTCCAGTGGAGGACCGAACAGCGAGTCTGAACCAGAGGCTGTGGAGCTCAGCCTGAGAAACACAACAACAAATACATCTTTACTGGTTTTATCAGAATGTAATACATTTACAATACATTCACACCGACAGCCACTGTCTTTAATCACCACTTTAAACATCAACTTAACAGTTTAATTTAGAGAAAAAAATGGGGCTGTTCCGTTACTGTATTATCTTGTCTTACAAGATGTTCCATTATTGTATTATTTTTTTAGGGCTGTTAATATATATCTAATATATAATGTCTTTAGGGCTTCTAAATAACCACTTTATGGCTGTTCCGTCACCATGCAGGGTTGTTCAATGAGGGTACAGTCTTATCTTTAGGACTGTTCCATTATTATTCTGTTTTTAGGGCTGTTTCATTACATTATTATCTTGTTTTTACAGCTGTTCCTTGAATGTGCAGGGCTGTTCCATGAGTGTATTGTCTTGTCATTTGGTATGTTCAATTACAGTATTATCTCATCTTTAGTGCTGTTCCATTACTGTATTGTCTCAAATTTAGGGATCTTTAATTTCTGTACTACCTCATCTTTAGGGCTGTTCCTTTACTCCAGTCTCTTATATTTAGGGCTGTTCCACTGCTTTACTACCTCGTCTTTAGGGCTGTTCTTTTACTGCATTATCTGGTCTTTGGACTGTTCCTTTACTCCAGGATCTCACATTTAGGGCTGTTCAATTTCTGTACTGCCTCATTTTTAGAGCTGTTCTTTTACTGCATTATCTGCATTAACTGTTCCTTTACTTCTTTGTCACATTTAGGGCTGTTCAATTTCTGTACTGCCTCATCTTTAGAGCTGTTCTTTTACTGCATTATCTGGTCTTTGGACTGTTCCTTTACTCCAGGATCTCACATTTAGGGCTGTTAAATTTCTGTACTACCTCATCTTTAGAGCTGTTCTTTTACTGTATTATCTGGTCTTTGGGCTGTTCCATTACTCCAGTCTCTTATATTTAGGTCTGTTCCACTGCTTTACTACATCATCTTTAGTGCTGTTATTTTACTGCATTATCTGTTCTTTGGGCTGTTCCATTACTCCAGTATCTCACATTTAGGGCTGTTCCACTGCTTTACTACATCATCTTTAAGGCTGTTCTTTTACTGCATTATCTGTTCTCTGGACTGTTCCTTTACTCCATTAGGTCTCATTTAGGACTCTTCAATTTCTGTACTACCTCATCTTTAGAGCTGTTCTTTTACTGCAATATCTGGTCTTTGGGCTGTTCCATTACTCCAGTATCTTATATTTAGGGCTGTAACCCTGCTTTACTACATCATCTTTAAGGCTGTTCTTTTACTGCATTATCTGTTCTCTGGACTGTTCCTTTACTCCATTATGTCTCATTTAGGGCTCTTCCATTTCTGTACTACCTCATCTTTAGAGCTGTTCTTTTACTGCAATATCTGGTCTTTGGGCTGTTCCATTACTCAATTTCTGTTCTACCTCATCTGTATGGCTGTTCCATTACTGCATTACATCACATTCAGAGCTGATCTATTTACTGCAATATTTGGTTTTTAGAGCCATTCCATTACTGCATCACCACATCTTCAGGGCTGTTCCATTACTTTAGTACCTCATCTTTAGGGCTGCTCTTTTACTGCATTATCTGGTCTTTGGGCTGTTCCTTTACTTCAGTCTCTTATATTTAGGGCTGTTTCATTGCTTTCCTACATCATATTTAGGGCTGTTCTTTTACTGCATTATCTGTTCTTTGGGCTGTTCCTTTACTCCATTATGTCTCATTTAGGACTCTTCAATTTCTGTACTCCCTCATCTTTAGGGCTGTTCTTTTACTGCATTACCTGGTCTTTGGGCGGTTCCATTACTTCATTTCTGTTCTACCTCATCTGTATGGCTGTTCCATTACTGCATTACATCACATTCAGAGCTGATCCATTTACTGCAATATTTTGCTTTTAGGTAAATGTACAACTATTCGTCTCCTAATGTTTTCTCCTCGTGTTTCTCTGCGTACCTGCTGTGATCTGGGCTGGAGGTGGATCTGCGCAGACCCTCCTGCTCCCCGTCTACAGCACAAACACACACACACACACACACACACACACACACACACACACACACACACATCACAACACACAATTATTGCCAATAAAAAAATACAGATAGAAAAGACAAATTAAAGAGAAATGCACAATACTACTCATAACTTCCATAACTCAATAGAACATAAATATATCATTTTTACAAACCTTGGTACCACTTTAAAATAAGACTACCTTTATAAAGGGTTTATAAATGGTTTCGCTTATTAATGGTTACTAATTAGGTTGTAAATGCCTTAAATAACATTAATAATCAGTTATAACACATACGCACAAATGTATGTAGACCTGCTGTTTGCCAAATAGTGAAACCACAGCCACATAACTGATTATTAACGATTTTTAAGGCATTTACAACCTAATTAGTAACCATTAATAAACTAATTGTAAACCATTTATTAACCCTTTATAAAGGTAGTCTTATTTTAAAGTGGTACCCAAACCTTTATATTACATCACCACACACACACACAGTACACACACACACACACACACAGTACACACACACATTATCACAAGCATCAGCAGCAATGCAGAGGCTTACACAATCACTGAGGCACTCAGAATTACATCATATACAGAGACCACACACACACACACACACACACACACTCACACACACTCACACTGCCCTCCACATTTATTATTCTCATCAAATGCCACCGTGCAAAAATAGACCCTGATCCGACACCATAATTACTGCAATCAGCCATTCCGCTGATCCCAGAACAGCGTTCCAGAGGGAGCTCTGTATGACTCACAGCCATACACTCGTTATCATCTGCAGTAATTGCTTCAGTCAGCTATTGATAGCTACCGATGGATGGTGTGAGCTTATTGTCAGAGTAGGTCTTTAACCTGTTCAAGGCTACATTAGTTACAGTGACATTTTGTTGAGATTTTAAGTGATAGACCAACACAAAGTAGCACATACAGGGGTTGAACAATGAAACTGAAACACCTGGTTTTAGACCACAATAATTTATTGTCTCGATGGACAGTTCTGGTGGAAACAGGAGAGTTGAGCTGCACATTGAATTCTGCCGTGATTTGATCAGCCGTGGTTTTATGTTTTTTGGATACAATCCGGGTTAGCACCCGAACATACCTTTCAGACAGCTTCCTCTTACAGCGTCCACAGTTAATCCTGTTGGATGTGGTTATTTCTTGTTGGTGGTATGCTGACATTACCCTGGATACCGTGTCTCTTGATGCATCACAAATATATGCTGTCTTGGTCACAGATGCGCCAGCAAGACGTGCACCAACAATTTGTCCTCTTTTGAGCTCTGGTTTGTCACTCATAATGTTGTGTGCATTGCAATATTTAGAGCAGAACTGTGCTCTTACCCTGCTAATTGAACCTTCACACTCTTACTGCTCTTACTGGTGCAATAATGAGCAATTAATGAAGATTGGCCACCAGGCTGCTCCAATTTAGCCATGAAACCTCCCACATTAATATGACAGGTGTTTCAGTTTCACTGAAATGAAAATGATGCATTGTTTTTAACATTTTCATTAAATAATACAAATCTGAAAAGTACGACGTGCAAAAGTATTACTCTGAACCCCCTAAATAAAATCCAGTGCAGTCAACTGCCTTCAGAAGCCTCTAAATAAGTTAAAAGAGTCCTGCAGCTGTGTGTGAATTAAGTCTCAGTATGAACACAGCTGTTCTGTATCGACCTCAGTGGTTTGTTAGAGAACGGAAAAAGTATTCTACTTCACTGCAAACCTACCAAGACATGGCCATGATCCACCCAAACTGACAGATCGAGCAAAGAGGAGAGCACTGGTCAGAGAAGCAGCCTAGAGGCCCATGGTCACTCTGGAGGAGCTGCAGAAATCCATATCCATATCCAAGCCCATCCCTCACCCCTAGTTGGCTAAAACGTTGTATGAACACTGTACAGACAAGAATGCTTGCTTACCCCTATGGGGGGCGCCATCCCCCTCCCCTTCAGAACGACCTGCTGTACTGGAATTCCCTGAAATGAGAGGAAATGAAAGGAGAGATGAAAGAACGAACACAGATACACACACACACACACACACACACACACACACACAAACACAAACACACAGTTACTGGAAACTTACTGGAAAGATGCCTCTTGACCGACACCTATAGAGAAGAAGAGGGAAGTGTCAAAAACATGAATTTCCCATTTTCCCCCATCATTCAAATTTCATAGTTGATAAAAGACAGAAAGATAGACACCCAGACATATAAAGAGAGAAAGATGGACATAAGCAGACAGTCAGAGACAGACAGACAGACAGACAGACAGACAAGTACGTAGATAATGGCAGAGAGAAAGACAGACATATATACAGAAATATACAGAAAGTCTGAACCAGAGTCCGCACCAAGGGTTGCGTCTTTGTTACATTGTATATTTTATTGTGTATTTGATTCGTTTAGTTTCGGTTTCGCACTGCAGTTAAGAAAGCAGACTAAAGGACTTCACTACATCCTGTCGTCTTCAGCTATGTGGGCGGAGTCTCTTCATATTAATTGGTTTGAAGAACGATAGTTATGTTATGTTAAGTTCGGCGAGTTGCTTTGCTTTCAGGTAAAATATCCTTCACAATATTCAAAAATGGTGCCGATATTATCGCATACGCTACGATATGGCACACCCCTATTTCACACTGCAGATAAACCGGATCACGGTTCAGCAGAGAACACCTCCTTTGGTCGTACAAACAACTTTTGAACTTTGGTTTGGACCTGAAACTGAAAAGTCTGAAAGTCCAGACCAAACAAGGTATGTGGGTGTGAAAGAACCCACAGACAGATAGAGAGACAGATACAGGACATTACATTACATATACATTAATAATCAGGTGATGCTCATATTTACCCCCGCCCCTTCTCTTGCCCCTCGATTAGGGGGCAGGGTCAGTGCCCCGACGGTGGCCTTCAGCTCCAGCTCATTGGCTGCTGAGTTGCTGCGGGTGCTGCTGGCCACTGGCCGGATCTGAATGTGGAACTTCTTCGGCTCCTCGTCATCAAAATCCGAATCACTGGAATAAAAATTATTCTCCTTCTCCTCCACACAGCGTAACCATCACACAGCAGTTAAAGATCATACACAGATACAGACCAGTTACACACACACACACACACACACACACACACACACACACACACACACAAATACACAGAGTTGTGTAATTTGAAGGATATCATTTTGATTAACAGCCGCTCGGATGACAAACCCCTCATCGTCCACCTCCAGAGGAGAATTCTAAAATCAGAAACAAAACAAAAAACATCAGAAAGTGATATTATAAAGGGTTAAAAGGTGGGGTTAAAGCTGGTAATACAGTAAAGCTGAGCTAAAAGCTTTAGTTAAAGCCTGGGTTAAAATTGAGGGTTAAATTTGGGAATCAAGTAAAGATTGGAGTCAAATCTGGGAGTTAACTTTGGGGATTTAAAAACAAAAAAACCCAATTGTTGGGATTACAATTGGGTTTATATGAGGTTGAAGATGGAGGGTGAAGCTGGAGTAAAGATTGAATAAACAGATAGAATGAAAACAAAAAGCAATTTAGGGTTAAATGTAAGGGTTTAAATCTGGGGATAGTTAAAAGTTGAGGTAAAATCTGGGGTTTAAAGTCAAGCTGGGTCAAAAGCTACAGTAAATTTAATACTGGGTTAAAAGCTGGGGTTAAATGCTCTGGTTAAATCTAAGGCTAAAGTCAAGCTGGGTTAAAAGCTACAGTAAGTTTATTGCTAGGTTAAACGCTTGTGTTAAAACGAAGGTTAAAATAAAACTGGGCTTAAAGCTGTAGTAAGTTTAAAAAAGTTTAAAAGCTATAGTTGGTGTGAAATTGAAGGTTTAAGCTGGGTTAAAAAGCTGTGTTAAAAGCAACAGCAAGTTTAATGCTGGGGTTGAACCTACAGTTGAAGTAAATTTAGGGTTAAATTTAGGGGTTAAAGCTGGGTTTACAGTTTCCTGTAAAGTTGGAGTAAAAGCTGGGGTTTAAAGTAAAGCAGTAGTTAAAGTAAAGCTGGGGTCAAAGCGGTGCTGGGGTCAAAGCCCCCCCCCCTACACATTTATATTACATACAGTATGTTTGGCCAAGGGCTAATAAACATTGCTTCATTTGTAAATTTGAAACTAAACTAATTTTCTACTCATATCTTGAGTTTAATTCATTTTCTTTTACATTTTTTTAAAAAACTAATAAAAAAAAAGAGTAGCACTTTTTAAAGAAATGTAACATAAGAAAGGTAAAGGGAAAATATTAACCATGTAAGCTGTTTATATTGCTTGCAATTGAGGTGAGGCAAGCATGTTTAAAGCATTTTAATGTAAAATTGCTTAATTTTGCTGAATTAAATACAAGCAACAAAGTAAACGAGTAACAAAAATATGAACACCACACAAGGGTTAAAAGCTACAGTAAATTTAATACTGGGTTAAAAGCTGGGGTTAAATGTTCTGGTTAAATCTAAGGTTAAAGTAAAGCTGGGTTAAAAGCTACAGTAAGTGTAACGCTGGGGTTAAATATACAGCTGAAGTAAATTTAGGGTTAAATTAGGGTTTAATTTCGGGGTTAAAGCTGAGTTTATGGTTTCCTCCTCTTCCTCACACGCTGAGAAACGGAGGATGAGTTTATAGGTCTGCAGGCAGGGAAACACACTGTTGCTAAGGCTGAGACCGAAACAAACAGCGGGGGAATCAGGCGGGAGAGACTGTGGGATGGTGGTGCTAGGGTCTGAGGGATCGCAACCTAGTGTGTGTGTGTGTGTGTGTGTGTATGTGTATGAGTACGGGTGTGTGTTTGCTATAACCCTGATGTCTGTTAATGACACGTGTGTGTTAAAGAAGAAGCCTCCGACAGTCAGCAGCTCTTAACCCTGTGGGAAGACTTAAATATAGCCTGGAGAAACCTGACACAACACACTGCGTCACTTCATTCACACACACACACACACACACTTTCTGTTTGTCACTGGAATGATGACATGGATGTTGATGAGGAGTCAGGGAAGTTTATAGAGTTTATAGAGTTCTGATTAATTTTTTTAGACTGTAAGGCACACATAAAACCCTTTAGATTTTCCCCAAAATCATCAGTACACCCTATAATCCTGTAAATTCTACCAGTCAGGTATTAAGGAGCATTAAAGTCACTACACTGAAGTGCAGCGTTGTACAGGAGTTTCAGTGAAGTTTCTCCAGCAGTATTAGCATTAACTGCTAACCGCAGCATTAGCCCTTTTACTGTTCAAAGGTAAGTATATTTGACTGTAGTCTGCGTTGAGTTTACTGTGCTAAAACAAGCTACGTGGGACAAACCACTAGCTGATAGCGCCCTGGGTTACCGAATTACTCAGGGTTACTCAGTGTAGCGCTGTAGGCATTTACTAGCGATAATCACTGCTAACCTCAGCTGGCTAAGCACTTGCTAACCACAGCTAGCGCTCGCCCTTTGACCAAAAATTGATTACTGGAAATGTAAGGTTACTGTCAATAAACAAAAGCGCTTTACTCACCCAAAATACTGATTTTCAGGAGAGAAATCTGTGTAGATTAACATCCAGCACTCGTTTATATAAGAATTACAGTTTTGATGCGTAATGCGCCTTAAAATCCGATGCGCATTATGTAAAAAAAAAAAAGAAAAAAAAAAAAGACCAGAACAGACGTTCACTTATAATGCACCTTTTAATCTGGTGTGCCTTATAGTCTGAACAATAAACAAACAGTAAATAAACAAACAAAAAAAGTGCTTAAAAGTATCGTAGAATTACAGCATGGTGAAATCATCATTATCATAGGCAATGTATCGTGATAGTAACGTATCAAAAGATACCTTGTGATTCCCACGTTCCAAAACTGAATAAAAAACAACTGTGTGTGTGTGTGTGTGTGTGTGTGTGTGTGTGTGGTTGGTGGGGGGTGTATAGAGCAGACATTGGTGGTGTTTGGACTTACCGGGGCGTCAGTCAGTGCAGAATCCCTACAAAAACAACATGATATCATTCATAACACATTATTAACACACACAAACACAAACACACACACACTAACAATTACATTGGTTACTCTGGTTAGGTTAAACTTGCATACACAACATACACAAATCCGGCCTGTGCTCCAAAGAAGAATGTTATGGCAGATCTGTGTGTGTGTGTGTGTGTGTGTGTGTGTTTTTGTGTTCAGAACTTACGTGGAGTCTGGTTCTTTGTCCCTCTTGCCCAGGCCAGGTATCCTGAAGGCTTTGGCGCGACTTTTCTTGTTGTTGTCCGGCAACTGAGAAGATAGGTACTCCTCAAATCCCACAGGGACTGTGGTTTAAAAAAAGAATAATAAAATTACTGCAAGTATTTTTTTTATAAATCACAGTATTCGTGTAAAATTTCAGGCCTGTTTTTATGCGTATGCATCCTTTATTATTAACTACGGATAGTGTGAGCCTCTCCATTTACGGTAAATCCACAGCTGATAAATACACAAATGTCACATCTCATCCCGAGATAACCCTGAATAACATTTTATTTTAATGGGTTCTTCAGTCAGTGTTCCTCGGGGACCCTTCAGTAACATGGTTGTGAGCAATATGCTAGAGCAGGGGTGTCCAAACTTTTTTGTTGGGGCCAGAAGGAGAAATATATTTGAAGTCATGGGCCACAGACTCTGTAATAAAACAAATAATGAAATATACCACTTTAAATAATACTTTTTCCTGATTACTTTCATTTACACACCATTTTACTTGACTAACTATCTTTATCTTTGACAGTGTTGTGTAAACTAAGATTTTTCAAATTGATGTTTCATTTCATGATGTCTCTTAATATAAAACTCCTTAATTACGGCAACTTTTAGACTCTTTGCTCCGTTTTTCTGCGCTAGAAATGTGCCCCCTCTCCGCTTTTAGACTCTTTGGCCTGTTTTTCTGAGCTAGAAATGCGCACCCTCTCCGCTTTTAGACTCTTTGGCCTGTTTTTCTGCGCTAGAAATGCGCCCCCTCTCCGCTTTTAGACTCTTTGTCCTGTTTTTCTGCGCTAGAAATGCGCCCCCTCTCCGCTTTTAGACTCTTTGGCCTGTTTTTCTGAGCTAGAAATGCGCACCCTCTCTGCTTTTAGACTCTTTGGCCTGTTTTTCTGCGCTAGAAATGTGCACCCTCTCTGCTTTTAGACTCTTTGGCCTGTTTTTCTGTGCTAGAAATGCGCACCCTCTCTGCTTTTAGACTCTTTGGCCTGTTTTTCTGTGCTAGAAATGCGCCCCCTCTCTGCTTTTAGACTCTTTGGCCCGTTTTTCTGCGCTAGAAATGCGCCCCCTCTCTGCTTTTAGACTCTTTGGCCTGTTTTTCTGTGCTAGAAATGCGCCCCCTCTCCGCTTTTAGACTCTTTGGCCTGTTTTTCTGCGCTAGAAATGTGCACTCTCTCCGCTTTTAGACTCTTTGGCCAGTTTCTGACACAGTTTCTAGCGTTCAAACTTTGAATCTCACATTAAGAAAAAAACCTGCTTAACAGCGGGCCAACTTTCATTCTATTTCTAAAATGCCTCGCGGGCCGCTCCAAAAAAGGAAACGGGTCGCAAATGGCCCGCGGGCCGTAGTTTGGACACCCCTGTGCTAGTGCATATTATATTACAGTTTTTTTCACAAAGCCTATAAACTTATAATGATGTCTACATTTCTTAAACAGCATTTTTACAGCTGCTTGTCTCACCTTGGCTGAGTTTTACACAGTTCTTCTTTATAGAACTGATTTGATATATGGAAGAAGCTTTAAAGGACAATAATAATAACATGGAAATGATGCAGTGGAGGATGTTCCACTGTTTGTGGGCTACAGTACCTGGCCTGTCTTTGCCTGTGCCCTTCTGCTCTGTGAACTTCTGGATTAGGCTCCCAATACCAATGTTCTCCACGTTCTGCTTAAACTCCTCATGAACCTGGGATAAGAAGGAGAGAGAGATACAGAGAGAGAAAGAGAGAGAGAGAGAGAGAGAGAGAGAGAGAGAGAGAGAGAGAGAGAGACAGATACAGCTCAGTTAAAGCCAATATTTTCTAAATCCTACACCAAATGATAGAGAATGATCATTTGTGGCTTAATTTGTGTAATACAAATTGAAAACAACAATTGAAAATTGAATGTAGTACCAAATCTGGCCTGTCTCACAGCAATCAACTCCAAGAGAGATATTTCTGTGGACATTTGTATTAATGTATTAATAAGGAGATCAACCACTGATCTAGACTTATAACAAAAAGAGCCAATCAGCTTGCAGCTAATGCTGCGAGAGGAGGAGGGTCAGCAGGATGTTATGGAAGCCCAGAGTCGATGTGGAGACCTGCGCAAGTGCAGCAGCCCTACCAAGCCTAAAAACTATGCTTTGTTTTTATTCTATGTTCTTTATTACTAATGTACTTCATTATTTTTAGGTCGCTTTGGATAAACGCATCCGTTAAATGCAATGCAATGTAAATATTTATCATAATAATTGTATCATAACATAGGTTAAAAAAGGAGGAAGTTCTCAGTCTTACAGGCCAAACAATATATGAATAAAACTGTCTGAATGTTTAGAAATTTATGCACAAAATATGCTTTCAGTATATGCACAATAATCACATCGCAGGGCATCCAGTGCGTTTTGCTGTATTTTAGTCATGCCGAAAGTCATGGGACATCAGTATTTAAATTTTAAGGCTTTATCCTGTGAGAGAGACTGAATGATGTGAATTACGGGAGTCTGAAGCCCACATATCTACCTAAAGAACTCCAGTAAATGACAACTGGTGAACTGGTTACCGGGTTTAAAAGCATTAAAAGACAGTTTTACTGCTGCTGTTGTCTTTCACACCATTTACTTGAAACACACAGACATATGTATGTATGTACACAAACATACATACTTAAAAAAAGCAGCTTTTTTCAGGTCAGCCTGCATCTTCGCACCTGTAGAGTGATGCAGTCACTGGAGCGAGTTTGAGGGGTCTTACCTGTCCCACTTGTACGTGTGTGTCCTCAATGGAATGCGAGTAGCCTTTGATCAGCTGCTTCATCTGCCGTAGGTGGGCTTCTTCAATATCCTGGAACTTCTGCATTAGAGGAAAAGAAAACAAAGAGTTCAGAAAACAATCAGTCAAATTAATTCAACTAAATTGATTTAACTTTGCTTTTGTTAGAATAACTGTCTCTTCTCCACAACTCACCCCATGCACATTATCTTATAGAGCTCCATCATTTCAGGGAACAAAGTTCCACTGCTTCTTAACTAAATACTGAGTAGTTTTACTCCTCTATCTTAAAGGTCTTCTTCCGCTAAATTCCACTTTTTCTCGTTCTTTGTGAAATACAGTAGGTCTCTCTGAGTTGTATATGCGTGATGCACATGAAACTATTCCTCAACCTCCATTGTCTGCAGTAGCTAGTAAAAGAAAAGTCGATCAGGAAAAGCCCAAAAATGTGTACTTTCTGGACCTGAACTGCCCACCGCTTTGTGTAAGTAACTATAGGTTTGCATAGGATCTCCGGTGAATTTTTACAGTTTTACAGAGGTTCTAAGACTAGGTCAGTGGCGGAACTGGCCTAAGCAGGGCATTATACCTTTTGTAAAATAACATATGACATAGCAACAACTGTTATTAGTGTAAAAATGTTATGAAATTATTCTAAAAAATTTTCTAACTGTTGTTTGTCTCACTGCCTTGCAGTGCTGTTAGCCAATCAGAGGCGATATGTTTGCATATATGAATGAGCAAAGAGCCAAAATCCAATCCTTTTTCTCTCTCACTCCTCCACAGGATTAAAGCAAGGTTATACCGGATCACTGGAACACTTTTTTTTCCACAAAAACCAGCTCACATTGCATTCATTAATACTAGGGGTGTGACGATTTCGATATAAAATCGAAATTATATCATGGTCTCGAGCCTCAAAGTCAAAAAGAGGATCGACGATAATAGTTAACAGTTTTGGTACTTTAAGGAGCATCTTTCTCTCAGATAAAGTTAATAATATATCTTTATTATAAGAAAAAAACTTTTCATTTTCAGGGACCGAAAAAGTCTCATTTTTCATGTTTAACTGTTATAGTAGGATAGAGTTCAGTTTGTTAAGGCTCTAACTGTTCTATTTTTTTCTACATCACTGTTCCTGTATTATTTTATTATTTATTTTGTTATGTTGCACATTGCTGTTTTAATAGTGCACACTTCTGCTACCAAAAAAAGCCACTAGATGGCATTACATTTAGATCTTAATTAAATTATTTAAATTTGACCATTAGTGCATAACGTGGTGTATTACAGATCACTTGTATCACTTTGAATCACTTATATCAAGCCCACCTTTTGAAATAAGATATTGTAAATTTGAAGAATCAAACCAATGACTGGCCATAGACTAATCTAAAACTGGCATAGGCCTCTCTGCTGTAAAGATAAAAAAAAAAAGAAAATTTAAAATAGAATAGAGACCCTAAAATCGGAAATAAAATCGAATCAAGGATTTAGAAAATCGTGACACCCCTAATTAATACTAAAGACCGAAACTAGACTAGTATTTTAAAGTGAATTAATTTATCTGCTCCAGTACGTAATATTTTATTTGTAGTACGTCTCTACAGGGTCATTTGGACACAGTCACATAGGTTAATGGGCTAAATGAAAACTCCTGCTTGGTAAATTAGCCACTCGTCCTTATTCTAATTTGGTTTTAGAGTTTGGTCTCATATCAGACTGCTGTAATGTAATTTTATCATTAGTGAAATTTCTAGAATAGAGAGCTGCACTGGATGATTCAGTTCTTAATCTTAATGTTAAGCTTCAGGTTCTCCAGCTGTGTGACGTTGCCATGACTACAATCACCCCCAGGGATTTCAGCCATACTTATTTGAAGGAATGATTGTGACCTTTTGAGGTCTGTTCTATTTCATAACGTAACAGGTCAGCGTGTACTTAGCGTGTAGTTATTAGTTTAGTGCTGTTTACAGAAGGTTTGATCAATTTATTTCCCACACTTTTTTTTAATTCACAGTTTATTACGTTTAAATTACAGGTAAAAAAAAAAAAAAAAAGTATAAGCTACAAAAATGCCAATAAAACCAATAAAAGACACAGTAAATATATAGTCCAGGAGGAACCTAAACAGGAACCTAAAGAGCTTAGTAAAGCTTCTGGGGATAGTAGTGTTTGAAGAGGGTTCTCTGCAACATAAGTACTAGAACCTACTGATCTAGAACAGTGTTTGAGAACATTACTTTTATTTGGTTCTTTGAGAAAAAAGTAGTTTTCAGGAACAGTAGTTTTAGATAGTAAACTGAGAACAGTAAATTTACACGGCCCATTGAGAACACAGGGAACAGCTCTTTCTCCGCGGCCGCATGGACCCCCCCCCCCCCCACCCCCCAACGGCGGCTGCTTTGACCAGCGTTGTGTCGAGTTGTGCTACCTTGTCAAACCATGCTTCCCTAGTGTATATTTAAGGTCTCGGTAAACTGCAGAATCAACCGGAGATCCGATTTAAACCTACAGTTACACAAGATAGCTAATGTTCACTAGATCTGTAAACACAGCTGTAAGCTCCGCCTGTGGGTGGTCCTGAGCCGAGGTGGGCGGGGCTATAAAGTCACCGGTTGACGACGACACTTTACATCTCTCTGATCAACTCGTTTTTCTGAGGCTTTTCTTTTACAAGCTACTGCAGATGAACAATGAAAAATGAACAAGAAAAAGTAGATTTTAGTGGAAGGAGACCTTTAAAATTCATTCTGATTTAGATTTAGTAGATTCTGGAGGATCCTTCGCAATTGTGTTGCCTATAGTTCACTGATAACATCACATATCAGGCAGTTAAGCACATACACACCTGTGCAGACTCACTCATCTTCTGTTCAAAGTCTCCACCAGCGCGGTTAAACTTCTCTATAGAAGATGCAAAAGACTCAGCTGCCTTCTTAGACTTCAGCTCAGCCTAAATAAATAGTGAAAAAATTAGATGAGAATATAAATACAAATATACGGTAAAACTGAATGAAACTGAAACACCTGTCATTTTAGTGTGGGAGGTTTCATGGCTAAATTGGAGCAGCCTGGTGGCCAATCTTCATTAATTGCACATTATTGCACCAGTAAGAGCAGTAAGAGTGTGAAGTTTCAATTAGCAGGGTAAGAGCACAGTTCTGCTCAAAATATTGCAATGCACACAACATTATGGGTGAAGTATCATTAGCAACATTATTGTGAAGTATCAAGAGCCAAGGTATCCAGGGTAATGTCAGCATACAACCAAGAAGGACCAACCACATCCAACGGGATTAACTGTGGATGCTGTAAGAGGAAGCTGTCTGAAAGGGATGTTCGGGTGCTAACCCGGATTGTATCCAAAAAACATAAAACCACAGCTGATCAAATCATGACAGAATTCAATGTGCAGCTCAACTCTCCTGTTTCCGCCAGAACTGTCCGCCAGGACAAAAATTAATGTGGTCTACAAACCAGGTGTTTCAGTTTCATTGTCCAACCCCTGTACATTCCCACTCTCAAACACACCAACACACTCGTACACACACCTTCTCCAGCTCCTTCTGAGGAGCTCCTTCCTTCCTCAGGCGCTCCAGCTCCGTGCATTTCGCGTGGTAGCCCTCTCTGGACTTCTGTAAGTGACCGTTCTGCACCTGCAGAGTCTGGACAGCCTCCAGGGTGCCCATCACCTCCTCCTTTGTCTGAGGAACACATACACACAGACAAACCTCATGTATTATACAGCAAACAAGCATCTTTACTACAAGCTACTACACTTATTATCCATGCAAGAGCACTTTGTAATTCTATAATGAAACTGCAGTACTGAGAATATTGAAAAACAGGGTAAAAGGAGGATAATAAAAGTATTACAGGACTACAGTCTGTATTTATAGAACTAGAAAGTATCCTCTCTGATCTATAGGTCTGGAAAAAAAGACCACTTCAGTTTTTGAATCAGTTTCTCTGATTTAGCTATTTATAGGTTTATGTTTAAGTAAAATGATCATTGTTGTTTCATTCTATAAACTACAGACAACATTTCTCCCAAATTCCAAATACAAATATTGTCATTTAGAGATTTTTTTTATGCAGAAAATGAGAAAGGCTGAAATAACAAAAAAAAAGATGTAGAGCTTTTAGACTTATATATTAAATAATCCAAAGAAAACAAGTTCATATTCATAAAGTTTTAATCTGTTTTTTAATCACAGTTTTCATGCATCTTGGCATCATGTTCTCCTCCACCAGTCTTACACACTGCTTTTGGATAACTTTCTGCTGCTTTACTCCTGGTGCCAAAACAAATCAAGCAGTTCAGTTTGGTTTGATGGTTTGTGATCATCCCTCTTCCTCTTGATTATAATCCAGAGGTTTGCAACTTGGTAAAACTAAAAGTTTTCCAGAGCTGTATATGATCTACTGTATTTGAGTGGAGCTGAAAACAAGGCGGAGGTCATAAAGTTATGAAGCTTGACTTGTGTATATGTTCAACTGTAGATTAACCAAACACTTTATGTTGGAAAACTCTAAATATTTAACTATAAAAAAAATACATACTTTCATCACTCGAGGGAAAAAAAAAGCGATAGAGATGGACCACAAACGCTAATTCAGCTAATAGCTAATGAAAGCTCCAATTATCTCAATACAACTGGGATCACTTTCATTTGTAGCCTCCAGCTTGAATCCATTAGAACCCCATTAGAATTTTTTGCTCTAGCTAGCCTGAATGTCCAAATATTTGTCCGCATTTACTTCAGTAACCGCTTTCATAGTCCTTTCTTCCTAGAAGGACTTCACACCAAGTGTTGGAACATTGATGTGAGGATATGATTGCATTCTGTTACAATAACTATTTATTATTAGACAATATTTTTTTTTTTTGCTGAAATAATTGTGCTAAAAAGTATTTTTGTCATTTTAAGACCATTAAATGCAAATAAAATGATGATACAATGTAATTACACCTATTTAGGGGATAATGAGCTTTTGATTAATAATAGTTTAAAAGGTATATATTGTTACTGATGCATTGGTCATTGTGTGACCAGCAAAAATAAAAAATAAAAAATCTAAATACAATGGATATTAATAGACCTCTCACTATAATTGTTTTTAATGAGCAATATATTGTTCCGATAATTATTGCAATAAACTATTTTATCGTAATTCTAAAACATGTCAACTTTATTTAAAAACAGTATTTAATATATGTGTGTATATACAGCTATCCAACCAAACTAAACTGCCTACATTTTTTTTACCAGGAGTAAAGCAGCATAAAGTTATCCAAAAGCAGTGTGTAAGACTGGTGGAGGAGAACATGATGCCAAGATGCATGAAAACTGTGATTAAAAACCAGGGTTATTCCACCAAATATTGATTTCTGAACTCCTAAAACTTTATATGAATATTAAATTGTTTTATTTTTGCATTATTTGAGGTCTGAAAGCTGTGCATCTTTTTTGTTATTTCAGTCATTTCTCATTTTGTGCAAATAAATGCTCTAAATGACCATATTTATAATTGTGATTTGGGAAAAATGTATGTATCTCTTAATTTTTTCCAGAGTCACACGCACACAGTTTTGCCTTGCGTTGAAACATAAGTTACAGATGTCCGTCTATTGCCTGATTGAACAGTGTGAAAGACTACAGCAGCAGTAAAACTGTAGTGGGGGTAATTGGGTGTGTATGGAGTGGGTGGAGCCTATTCTCCCTTCTCTGTCTGAAGAGCAAAGGAAAACAGAATTTTTAACAGAACTTTGGTTTAAAGTAACGTCTCCATCTTAATACACGCAAATAATTAATGTCCATTTATTGTACAATAAGTCAATAACGCAATGATAGAGACAGGCTTAGATATTAGGGTAATCAAAAATGATTGAGGTCATGTTGTGACATTGTACAATAAGTACAGTGTGGGGGAATTATACCACACTAGATGACTAGATGTCTTTGGGTAAGGTGACCCTGAAGGTCCAATTCAGTTGTTAGTGTTTTCCTATGTAGATTATACAGCAAGGAGTGCAAGATGCAGAATTAACTAGCGAGGATGAGCACACCTTTGGACACTTTTTGAAAAATCTAATGCTTGGTATTAAATCAGGAAACCCTGAGCACATGCAGAGCCACATGCCCTGATGCCCGGGAGCAGATGGAGGAGGATGAATCGGCTGATCACAGTACAGAGGAGTTCTGGTACCTTTCGGTGAACTTTGGCCTGTTCATCGCCGTACTTGTTGATGTCACGGATGAGGTCATTCATCTTCCTCATCAGCTCCAGGTGGCACAGAGCCAGCTTATCTGATGACACCCGAAAGACATCCCACATCGGAGCAAATGTGCTATGTATGCATAGAGAAAAAGAAAGAGAGAGAAGAAAGGGAATCAAAGAGAAGATAATTCCAACAGAACAGACAGAGGTAGGGTCTTCCTGTCCTCTACAGACACTACAAAACCCTTCCATCATCTACATACATCTACAGACAAGCTTTTCCATCTACGTTGACTGGGCCATTCTAACACATGAATATTCTTTAATCTAAACCATTCCACTCTAGCTCTGGCTTTATGTTTAGGGTCATTGTCTTGTTGGAAGGTCAATCTACTTCTTTTGCAGCCTCCAACAGGTTTTCTCTTTCAGGATTACCCTGTATTTAGCTCCATCCATATTGTCCATCAACTCTGACCAGCTTCCCAAAGCATGATACTACCACCACCAAGTTTCACAGTGGAGGAGGTGTGTTTAGGGTGACTTTTCCGCCACATGTTTAGAACTTTGCATTTAGGCCAAACTCAGGTTCATTCTTGGTCTCATCTAATCACAGCACCTTCTTAGGGCATTTTCACACCAGCACCATTTGGTCCGGTTAAAACGAACTCTGGTCCGTTTGTAACTTTAGTGCGGTTCGATTGAGCAGGTGTGAAAACAGTAATCGCACTCGGGTGCGGATCAAAAGAACCGGACCGAGACCAGCTAGAGGAGGTGGTCTCGGTCCGGTACCAAACGAACTCTGGAGCGGTTCTCTTGTGGTGAGAACGTGATCCGGTCTCGATCGGATCCAGCTATTAAATATTGGCCATTTATTTGAGCTAAAATGCAAGCACAGTTTAAACTGATATATTAGCCAGATAAGGCTAATTACCACAGCTGTGAACAAACACTGTGTCCATGCACGCGCCGTCTGCGCTGCGTTCACTGCTCACAGCCTCGTGACTCTGTTTATTATGTATAAATCTGCGCTGCACGTAGAAACACTGTGATTGAAAGTGCAGCGTTTCAGCGTTCAGTGTTAAAGCACAGATATTTGCGCTGGAACACAAAATCTTCTCGCTGTAATTATTTTTTCATATATTTATATTTAACGTACTCCCGTGTCAGACAGCTCTGACCAATCAGAGGACACAGGCTGCTCGCGTGGTTTATTGATGGCCATTTTGGTGCATTTACATTTATGCCTATGTGAAACCAGACCGAACAGAGCGAGAAAACGCTTCAAGTAAACGAACTCATTAACTGATTCGGACCAGAGAAACGAACTACAGGTGTGAAAACGCCCTTAAACATGTTTGCTGTGTCCTCTACATGGCTTGCGGCAAAACGGCAAACTGGACTTCTTATGCCTTTTTTTCTCTTGGTTTTCTTCTTGCCAGATTTGTGGAGTTATATAGTTAGAACAAATTATAGTCGTCCTGTGGTCAGATTCTCCCATATCCATGAGCTGTGGATCTCTGCAGCTCCTCCAGTGTGACCATGGGCCTCTTGGCCATTTCTCCAATCAGTGATCTCCTTGCTTGATCGATCAGTTTGGGTGGACCATGGCCATGTCTTATTAGGTTTGCAGTTGTAGAATACTTGGAATGCACAAAGCTTGAAATATATAGCCCTGCTTTAAACTCTGGTCTGTCTGGTGAGTTATTTAGTCTTGGTCGATTCATTAATTAAAGCTGATCTTACCTAGATAAGATCTATAATAAATGTACTGAGTGAACACTCTGTGTCTGCGTGTTTATATTTATATATACACACAGCATGCTGAAGCAGAAAGGAAGTGCGGCATGCTGAAGACCAGACCACAGCCTTTACAAACACAGACTCTACTTCCTGTCAGCAATCGCTGTGCTATACAAAAAAACCTTCAACTTCCTCACAAACACAACACACACACACTGTCCACATGTAATACAGTCAGACAGACAGACAGACAGACAGACAAATCTAAATCTGTCGTTTCAGAGAACACCTGATTTTTTTCCCATCTAAAGGCATAAAAAGCAATTAAGTCCTGAAATTTTTAGTATTTTAGAAATTTTTATATCATATGTACAGCTCTAGAAAAAAATTAAGAGACCACTTCAGTTTCTGAATCAGTTTATCTGATTTTGCTATTTATAGGTAAATGTTTGAGTAAAATGAACATTGTTCTTTTATTCTATAAACTACGAACAACATTTCTCCCAAATTCCAAAAATATTGTCATTTAGAGCATTTTTTATGCAGAAAATTAGAAATTAAATTAAATAACAAAAAAGATGCAGAGCTTTCAGACCTCAAATACTTCAAAAATCAATATTTGGTGGAATAACCCTGTTTTTTTTTATCATCAAAGTTTTCATACATCTTGGCATCATGTTCTCCTCCACCAGTCTTACACACTGCTTTTGGATAACTTTATGCCACTTTATGCCAATTTGATGGCTTGTGATCATCCATCAAATTCTCATTGTTTTTAAGTGGTCTCTTATTTTTTTCCAGAGCTGTATAAACTCAAAAAAAGCAGAGCTGATTGATGGTGAAAATATTATATCACGATATTTAAAGACATGTTCACATGATTTGACTCAGCCAAAATGCACAAGCATGAGTGAAAACCTTCTTTATTTATATTTTTTACTACATTATAGTACAATCCAGCTGTGAAAAAACAGAAAGTGCTACTTTAAAAGATATTCTGGTTTAACACTTTTTTAAATAATGAAAAAGCACTGAATTTAAGGTGTCCCCAATTTTTTGACTGGTACTCTAAATGTGTAATTTCAGATATCAACATCAGTCCAGAATTCCCAAAATCAGTGCATATCTAGATAAAGCTTAGACAAATATTGGTGAATAAAGCCTATTGTGTACAAAATGTTCTTTTGAGGTCAGTATCCACTATAAACAGAGGCCATTCTAGGAACTTCCTTTTTGTTTTGTTCTACCAGTTCCCCTATGATCACCACCCATCCCTCACACGGACATTTCGCTCTGATGCAGTCTAGCAGAAGATACAGGAGCATCCGAGCCCCCACTACTAGACTCTGCAACAGCTTCATCCACCAGGCAGTCAGACTCCTCAACACACAGAGTCTCCACTACTAGACTCTGCAACAGCTTCATCCACCAGGCAGTCAGACTCCTCAACACACAGAGCCTCCACTACCAGACTCTGCAACAGCTTCATCCACCAGGCAGTCAGACTCCTCAACAGACAGATACATGACAATAAAAGTGACGTGACGTGACTTTTAAAAACTAATCTCACAAAAATCTACATAAATCTTGATGTGGTACATAAACATCAGACAAAACTAACTGAACTCTTATTGTCCTGGTTGACATATGAAAGTCAGACGCCGCCTCTTTCCAAACAGCTGCTGCTTTACCAAGTATCATCACAGCGCTAACGCTCGGAGGAAAGCGCAGCGACTAAGTTCTGATATATCAGCTAACAGACATCACATTGGGAGGAGTTAGAGAGACCACCTTCTACCCACCCAGGAAGAGCAAGACCAACTGTGCTCTCTCAGGGCTCCAGCAGCTGATAGCAAGCTGCATGACTGGGATTTTAACCAGCAATCTCCTGATCATAGTGGCAGCGCCTTAATTCGCTGGACCACCCAGAAACCCCAAGCAGAAATTCTTTAAAAAATGCAGAAGTAATAAACTCTTAAAAGTGGGCGTGGCAAAATGAGGTGGACGCTTACCCAAGTGTGCTTCCATTACTGGCCATCTTGGCAAGTTTGCTCATGGATTTGGAGTACGTCTCCTCAACAGCAGCCCTGAAACACAAACACACACACACACACACATTAATTATTTCAGATTAAACACCAATATTCCTGGAATAAATCAGCTTGGTATGGATTCCCAGCAATATTCATATACATTATATTGCCAATAGATTAGGACCCTCTGGAGCAGATAAATAAACATGAATCTATAGGGTCCATGCCTAATACCAGGCAAACAGGGGTTATAGAGGGGTATAAAGACCCCCAGCACTGAGCTGAGGAGAAATGGATGATGGTTCTCACTGCAAAAAATGATTTTAGAAAACACAATACAACACAAATCAATGAGCAGGTGTCCCAATACTTTTGTCCATGCAATTTATTTCTTTTTTTATTCCATATATTGTGCATTTTCCTTTTATCCACCCATCCATCCATTGTATATGTTTTAAATTTACCACCAATTTATCAATCTAATATCCATCTTTGTTATCTGGAACATCCATCAATCAATCAATCAATCCATCCATCCATCCATTCATCTCTCTTCTCTGGAATAATGTAATGTTTTCATTCTCTTTATTGCATACATTCCTTTCATCCACTTATCTATCTATCTTTTATCCATATATGTTATCTGGAACATCCACCCATCCATCAATCCATTTCTCTTTTCTGAAAATTGATCTAATCTTTTTCATTTTATATAGTGTATATTTTCCTTTTATCTACCCATCTATCCATTTATGTTCTCTGGATCCTTCCATCCATCCATTTCTCATCATTCTCCCATCATTCTTTGGAATGATCATATCTTTTACATTCTATATATTGCATATATTCCTTTCATCCACCTATCTATCCATCTATTATCCAGCCATGTTCTCTGGAACATCCATCCATTCATCAATTTACAATTAATCTCTTTCCTCTTGAATAATATAGTATTTTCATTCTACATATCGCATAAATTACTTTCATCTACCCATCTATCAATCTATGTTCTTTGGATCCATCCATCCATCAATCCATCAATCCTCTTCTCTGTAATTATTGTATCTTTTTCATTCTATATATTGCATATCGTCGCTGTCCTATGAAAAACACTTATCTCCATTTTTATAGATTTTTAGTTTACTACATAATTTGAACAGACAAACTGTCCCTTACACTGTGCCAAAATTTCTTGATGAACGGACCAATAGAAACTCTTCAAAACGACCTGAAATAAACTTTTTTTACATTGACTTCCATTGAAATTGAAGAAGGTTTTTTCCCTCTCCTGTAAAGTTGCTGTTTTGGAGATAAGTGCTTTTCATTGGACAGCGACGATATATTCCTTTTATCCACCTATCTATCCATCTATTATCCAGCCATTTTTCATTCTACACATTGCATTTTCCCATCCATCCATCCATCCATCCATCCCTGGAATGATCTAATCTTTTTGTATGCTACATATTGCATATTTTCCTTTCATCTGCCTATCAATCCATCTATCTATCCATCCATCGATTCATCCATCCATACAGTGAATGAGCAGGTGTCCCAATACGTGTACCTATAGTGTACATACAGTGTAGCTTTTCATTCAATACATTGAATATTTCTCTTTCATCCATCTATATATCTATCTGTTATTGAGGTCTTCCCAATCAGGTGTCCCAATACTTTTGTCCATATCGTCTATTAAATACTCTCCACAGTTTCCTCAGTTAAATGCTTAGTTTTGTAGTTTTTTGTTGATTATTTTGAAGAGTATCCAGAACCGGCTGATTCTTATGCACAGAAAACACTGACAGCCACATCCATTAACTGTGACCCTCCTCAATTAAATCCCACACAGGCCGAGTGTCCGTGATTTCAGATCCAGTAAATGATTAATAGAGCAATTCTCTCACTGCGCATATTTTATCATCAGAGCTAAATCACACGCTGAAGTGTTTTCACCGCCGGCTGTTAACTGGCTGCTGCTGCTGCTGAGGGGCGGGACTGGGAAAGCCCTGCAGTCTGTACGGGAAATGTCATTCTGTGAGACGTGCTAAATCTGACGAAGTGTAAACATTACGAGCTGCGTGTAAACGCAGACTCCTCAGAGCCTGAGGAAAAATAAACCTGTTTATCTTCTGATTTCTCACAAGTATCACACTTCATTACAGTCCAATTAAAAATTACAGATTTGCAGTAGAGAGAGAGTGTTTACATCTGATAACCATCTGCTCTCACCCTGACAGGAAGAAACACCTACAGTACATTTATATATATATATATATATATATATATATATGTGTGTGTGTGTGTGTAATATCATTTGAAGTGTGCTAAATGGGTGCTGTAGCAGTTTTTTGGTATTTTAGGTGGTTGCTAAGAAGTTCCAGGTGGTATTTCTGGTGGTTGCTAAAGTGTTAAAGGATTCACAGCTTCAAAGGTGGTTGCAATGATGTTTAGTATGGCTACTATACTATGGTATTCCAGACAGCTGCAATGGTGGTTGCTACGGTTTTCAGAGTGTTGTTAAGATGTTTCAGGTGATTGCAATGGTAGCTGCTATAGTATTTTAGAAAGCTGATATGGTGCTTTATGGTATACCAGGGGGTGGCTAAGATGTTCTAGATGATTGCAATGGCATTTACAGTGGTTATAATGGCATTTGAGTGGTTGCTGAGGTCGTCCAGATGGCTGCTACAGCAGTTATGGTATTTTAGGTGGTTGCTTAGATATTCCAGATAACTATTTGGCAGACATGTTATTTTAGGTGGTTGCTCAGATGTTCCAGATGGTGGTATTTCTGGTGGTTGCTAAAGTGCTAAAGTGTTAAAGGATATTTAAGATGGCTACTATGGGGAAACTATGGTATTCCAGACAGCTGCAAGAGTGGTTGTGTTATTAAGATGAGTGTTGTTAAGATGTTTCGGGTGATTGCAGTGAGTGGTTGCTAAGGTCTTTCCATATGGCTGCTACAGTGGTTGCTATGGTATTTTAGTTGTTTGCTAAGATATTCCAGATGACTGCTACAGAGGTCGCAATGGGATTCAAGTGGCTGCTAAGGTCTTCCAGATGGCTGCTACAGCAGTTGTTATGGTATTTCAGGTGGTGTTTGGCAGATATGTTATTTCAGGTGGTTGGTCAGGTGTTCCAGATTGTTGCTATAGTGGCTGCTATGGTATTATTGGTGGTTGGTTAAAGTGTACCATATGGTTGCTATAGTGGCTGCTACAGTACTTTAGGTGGTTTGGTTAAGTGTTTCAGATGGTTGCTATAGTGGCTGTTATAAAAGGTATTTTTAGAGGGTTGCTCAGGTGTTCCAGATGGTTCTTTTTGTATTTCAGGTAGTTGCTCAGGTGTTCCAGATAATTTCTTTGGCATTTCACATGGTAGCTCAGGTGTTCCAGGAGACAAGGAGGTATTCTAGACGACTGCTACAGCAGTTACTATGGTATTTCAGGTGGTTGCTATGATATTCCAGACAGCTGTTTGGTGGATATTTGTGATGGTTGCTATAGTTGCTGCTATGGTATTTAGTTGGTTGGTCAGGTGTTCCAGATGGTTGCTATAGTGGCTGCTATTGTATTTTAGGTGGTTGGTCAGGTGTTTTTGATGGTTTCTATAGTGGCTGCTATGGTATTTAGGTGGTTGGTCAGGTGTTCCAGATGGTTGCTATAGTGGCTGCTATTGTATTTTAGGTGGATGGTCAGGTGTCTTTGATGGTTTCTATAGTGGCTGCTATGGTATTTAGGTGGTTGGTCAGGTGTTCCAGAGGGTTGCTATAGTTGCGGTTATGATATTACAGGTTGTTACTAACATGCTCCAGGTGGTTGCTAGAGTGACTGCTGTGGCATTTCAGATGGTTGTTCAGGTGTTTCAGATGATTCTTTTGTATTTCAGGTGGTTGCCATGGTGTTGCTTGATATAGAGAGAAAAAAATCTAAAGAAGGAAAAGCATGTTCTCTATTTAAGAATTTAGAGTGTGACTAAATGCCAAACACTTCTTCTCTTCTTTCAGTCTCTCCACAATCCGTCTTCCTGATTAGCAGCTGGATTGTGGAGGTACTGAGAGTGAAAGAAGCTCATCACTGAGAGACGAGTCTTATCTCGTACTGAACGTCGCACTAGACGTTTTGCACACAAGCAAAACCATGTGAAAATGTCTTGTGAGGTTTGCTTGCTAAAGTGAGGTGAAGATAAAAAAAAAAAAACTACCAATAATAAAGCAGAAGCTCCGCTGAGAGCAGAGCAGAGATACTTTCCAAAACAGAGCTTCAGAAAATCGATTTATATAAATAAATCACATAAAAGTGTGCTGACAGCAGCAGTTCTCCGGTCTCTCCGTCAATTCCACCAACATTTCACCAGCATTCCTGATAGGCTTCATCGGCGTGCCGGCTTGATGGATGGCCTCTCTGTATGGCTTCATTGTTGAAAATTGTTGTATGGCTTCAGAGTTTGAAATGCTGGCAGACAGCTTGTCAGAGCAGTGTGTATCTGTCTGTGTGAATGTGTGTGTGTGTGTAGGCGTGTGTGTGTGTGTGTGTGTGTTTTAAGGTTGCAACAGTATTTGCAGAGATTTTTACATCATGATAACCATACATCTCAGAAAATATATCATTGTATAACATTGGATTTAAGCTGATATTCTGAGCTGGATTATTTGCTGATAGTTGTTGACAGATTGAGGGAACTACACTGGTAAGATAGAGTAAGAGTACAGTAAAGCCATTTCTCAGTCTGCACCAAGTACAGTGCAAATACTCAAATTTCTTCTTGCTCATCTCACAGATACATCGGGGGGAAATCCCAGAATGCATTTTGCACCAGTACTGGCTTAATGACAGAGGAAAAAGCTCAAATACATGCTATTCATTTGCTGGTGAGCGTTGGGTCATTGTCCTGCTGCAGAACCCAAGTAACTACATCTGAGCTTAAGGTCACGAACTGTTGGATAGACATTGTTCTTTAGGATTTTTCAGTAGCAGGCAGAATTTATAGTTCTATCAATTACAGCACATTGTCCTGGTCTCAAAAAGCAAAAAAAAAAAAAAAAAAAAGCAGCCCCAGACCATTACACTACCACCACCATGTTTTACACTCAGTATAATGTTCTTTTTCTAAAATTGTGGTTCATTTGTTAAGAAAACAGCTAATATTTTGGAGATGTGAGTCCTATTACTTATATTACCTATTACATATATGCTCTTATGTTAACATTAACATCACACAGTACACAGATGTTCCAATTAGAGGTTTGACAATATAAAGATATTGCGATATTTTGTATAGTTTTAATTTGCGATACATTACCGATTTGTGGTGTCAAATATCAATATTTTTACGAAAACATAGACTCCTATCTCTCTAAGATTGGCTGCTAAATTTGACTTAATTTGAAGTTTCTGTTTCATTTTTTCACATGGTGGTGCTAATCAAATATATAGGGTTAATCTGTGGTGGGTGAAGAATATTGATTATCATATTCTATTCTCCTGACACAAATAAATCCAAAATTCCTGATATTTTCTTATTTAGGACTATTTTATCTTCATTCACACATATTCAGTAATATGTGAAGCATTGTCGAGATTTGTCTTGCAATATATCGACTATCGCAAAATCACAGTGTCGAATTCATCACTACTGTGAGAAATGTATAGTGATAAGCTAAACTTGCCAAGTTCTTTTTTAGCTTTTTTCTAAATGTGTGAATTTGTTTTTTGAACAGCTGCCTACAATAAGAAGCTAGCTGCAATTCTAACAGCTGGGCTTAGTCGCGTTTCAAGCCACAATGCTAACAGACACATCCGCTGGCTTTGTCAGGCATGGAGCATGTATCCTGCAGTGCTTACTGAGCTGGATTTTTTTCTGAGCTGGATTACTCACTGATAGTTGATGAGAGTTTTTATAAATCCAGGAGCATTGCTTTGAGGATTTGCTTACATTCAGTGACAAAAGAGGGGTGTTGACACATATTAGGACCCCTGTTTTCTGTACTGTGTAAAAGGAGGCCTGAAAGGGTTAAATAATGAGGTCGTAATCAGGGCCAGTCTCGCTCACTCAGGTGTGCTGGAGCTTTACCGAGGTAAATGTAATGTGAACACTGTAACTCCACCTTAAACCTGTCAGGAGTGTAAGCAGCCTGGCCTGAACTTCTCTGTGTGTGTGTGTGTGTGTGTGTGTGTACGCACAAAGACCTTACTGTCCACACCCAGGAGTACACAGCGTTACTCCTCACATGCCTGTGTGTTTTAACGCTTCAGTGTGTGTGTTCAGTGTTGCTCTCAGAAAGAAGAAAGAAAAAGAGAGAAAGAAAGAGAAAGAAAGACAAAGAGCGAGAAAGAAAAAGAATGAGAAAGAGAGAGAAAGAAAGACAAAGAGAGAGAAAGAAAAAGAATGAGAAAGAGAGAGAAAGAAAGAAAGAGAGAGAGAGAAAGAAAGAGAGAGAAAGAGAGAGAAAGAAAGAAAGAAAGAGAAAGAAAGAGAGAGAAAGAAAAAGAATGAGAAAGAGAGAAACAGAAAAAGAAAGAGAAAGACAGAAAAAGAATGAGAAAGAGAGAGAAAGAAAAAGAATGAGAAAGAGAGAGAAAGAAAGAAAGAGAGAGAGAGAAAGAAAGAGAGAGAAAGAGAGAGAGAGAAAAAGAATGAGAAAGAAAGAAAGAGAGAGAGAGAAAGAAAGAAAGAGAGAGAAAGAGAGAGAGAGAAAGAGAATGAGAAAGAGAGAGAAAGAAAGAAAGAGAGAGAGAGAAAGAAAGAAAGAAAGAGAGAGAAAGAGAGAGAAAGAAAAAGAATGAGAAAGAGAGAAAGAAAAAGAAAGAGAGAGTGAGGGAGAGAGAATGTGTGTCTTGTTATCTTTCTTTTTTTCTAGTCTGTCTTTCAATGTTTATTGCTCTGCCTCATTTAGTGTTGGGCTTAAAAACTTAAATTAACATTATATTTCTATGAGATTTTATCAAAATATATATTTATTCTCTTTTCTTTCTATCTGTCTCCATTTCTGTCTCTCAACTATTTTTCTCTCTCATTTCTCCTTCAGTCAGTCATTCCTCTTTATTCTCTCTCTCTGTTCTATCTATTTTTTTTCCTGTTTTTTCACCATCTTTACATCATCTTCTCTTTTACATTACCTTGCTCTTCTATCTTTTTATATTTTCTATCTCTTTGTCTAGCTCTAGTTCTCTTTTATAGTAGTACTTTGTTTCTCACTCTTGAAACTTGCCCTCTTTCATGTCCATCTCTCACTTTTTTATCTATACTTTGATATTTTTTCCTCCTTTCTATTTCTTACACTCGGTTCTAATCTGTCTCTTTTTTTTCTTTTCTATACATTCTCTCTTTTCTCTTCTTTTTTTTTATTCTGTCTCTAATTTGTGCTCTGTCTTTGTCTAAACTCCTTTCGAATACTAACACGTTAATTGATTGTACCATTTAGGGGTGGGCGATAAGGCCCTAAAATAATATCGCAATATTTCATTCTCACAGTATTGCTTGTGAGTAGCACCCTGATGTGATAATTAGGGATGGGCGATATGGCTCTAAAATAATATCACGATATTTCAGGGTATTTTTGCGATAACAATATTATTGGCGATATAGGAAAACAGAAAAATAATTTATTAATTTCAGGAATATAGTATAATAGTATAACAGTATAATCATAATGTGGCAAAATAAATAATATAGCATAAAATAATATAATGCAGCAAAAAATATTGCAGAATATTTAGTGCATGCATCTAAACTGCAAACTAAAACAATTATACAATAAATACACCTAAAGCTTCACAGTAAATAATAGACTACTTTTAAGACAGAACATCTCTATTATCACGATATGGATTTTTAATATCACGATATTTCTGTGTCACGATATATTGTATACGATATAATATTGCCCACCCCTAGTTCATGATATTCAAAAATGTTGGCGATATTATTGCGTACGTTATGATATATGATATGGCACACCCTTAGTGCCAATTATATATTTTATATATATATATATATATATATATATATATATATATATAACAAAAACATTAGTAGCTAAAATTTCTTAAAAAAAAAAAATATTTAGCCGCTAAAAATATATTTTTAAGATATATCATCCACCATCCCTGTCTCCAGCTCTCCTTCCACGTCTCCCAGTTAAAGATCTCTGGAGTCTCACCTCTCCCTGACGAACTCCGCCAGCTCCTTGGTGGCGATCTGCCCGTGCTTCATGTTGTGATAGAGCACGTCAAACCCCGCATTCTTCTCCCCCTGAAACACACACACACACAAAACACACACACACACACACACACACGCACACGTGAGACCTGCTGCGTGTGAACCTGCAGGGAGTTGAGAACATGAATCTCAGGTCTGAAATACTCTGTATGTGTTAAACACACAGGAGAGCTGTGCACATGCAGCAGAAGCAGACTGCAGAGAGACAGGCTGAGACATGTGAAGATCAGCTGAAGATCAGTGGAAGAGTTCAGATCCGTTACAGGAGACCACAGCGCGCTGTAGAGCGGCTCTAGAGAAGTGTGGCCAAAAAATGCATATTACGCTATTTTTCAAGATTCTGACGGTTTCACGATATAATCACAGTATTTTTATTATTTATTTACTTATTTATTTTTTGCATGACTGGGCTTTAATATAGGTTTGTGAGTTACTGTACCGTTAGGAGTGCATATACAGGTGCTGGTCAACGAATTAGAATAATTTGAAATAGTGCAATCATGAAATTCTTTGAATGCATTTTTTGTGCAGAAAGCAAATCAGGTGTTCACCGCACCTGTCCTACTCGTTAGACTAATCACAGAACTCGTTACCTGGAAAAAAATTTGCTCAGCTGAGCTTTCCAAAAGGCCCATTTAGGCCATTTAACTGTGACACTGTTGTTTTATTGAATTAGAATAATGGAGAAACCGTTTCATTGAATTAGAATAATTTTTATTATAATTACAATCATCACTTTCTCAGTATTTTGTGGCTGCCCCCTTGGCTTGTATGACTGCCTGAAGTCTCCGCGGCATCGATTTGACCAGCTTGTCACAAGTTTCCGCACTCACAGCTTCCCAGGCAGTGGCGATGTTCTGCTTCAGTTGGTCCAGCGTAGTAGGCTTTCTGTCGCACATTTTCCGCTTGACGATGGCCCAAAGGTTTTCAATGACATTGAGGTCAGGCGAGTTGGCCGGCCATGCCAAAACTTCAAGCTGTTTTTTAGTGAACCAATCTTTGGTCGACTTTGCCGCATGAGCCGGTGCAAGATCCTGTTGAAATATGAATTCTTCTTCGCCGAACTGTTCCTCAACAGTCGGAATCAGGAACGTTTCCAGAACATCTTGATATACGGCAGCATTGACAGTCTTCTTGAGGAAGCAGAGTTTCCCTACACCTCGAGCGGACATGCATCCCCAGACCATAACGCTCTGGGGAAACTTGATGGATCTTTTCACGCACTCGTGGTTGTAGGTTTCGCCACCACGACGCCAGACACGAGGACCTTGGTCACCGAAGGAGATGCAGAAGCGTGATTCGTCACTGAAGACCACTTTCTGCCAGTCTTCAGCAGTCCACTCGCCGTGTTCTTTGGCCCACTTCAGCCGTTTCTCCATTTGTTTCTTGTTCAGCATCGGTTTTACTGCTGGAACGCGAGATTTGAAGCCGAGTTCGCGCAGACGACGGTAAGTGGTTGATCTGGAGACGTCAGCGCCGGTCTGCTTGTTCCACAAGTCGGTGAGCTCGGAAGTAGACTTGAACCGGTTGCTGACTGCGATCTTTCTCAGCTGCTTGTTGTCGCGAGCAGAAGTTTTTCGGACGCCGGAACAGTTGGTGCGCTTGCTGCAGTTTTTCTTGAGAGCTTTGCAGACGGAAGACTGGCTGATGCCGAGCTGCTCAGCAATTTTAGTTTGGGTCAAGCCTTGTTGGCGAAGGGCTTGAATTTGAGCCACTATTCCGGTTGAGAGGTCGCGCTGCTTACCCATGATTGATTTTACAACTTAGAAATTCTACTCAACCCTGACTTTATACTGCACAGTGAACACTCTTCACAGAAAACAAAAATTCGAGCATTTATTCTAATTCAATGAAACGGTTTCTCCATTATTCTAATTCAATAAAACAACAGTGTCACAGTTAAATGGCCTAAATGGGCCTTTTGGAAAGCTCAGCTGAGCAAATTTTTTTCCAGGTAACGAGTTCTGTGATTAATCTAACGAGTAGGACAGGTGCGGTGAACACCTGATTTGCTTTCTGCACAAAAAATGCATTCAAAGAATTTCATGATTGCACTATTTCAAATTATTCTAATTCGTTGACCAGCACCTGTAATATAAAACACTAAGGCTTTAAATTAAGGCTTTGGATTAAAAAATAAATAAATAAATCAAATAAATCATGATCTTAATTGGGATTTAGATTAATCACAGAACTGTTGTTGTATTACATTTTTTATTTAGTTTATTTAAGAAAAGAGGCTCGTTTAATTGGAATTGATTTATATGGTTATTTAGTACTTGTTTTTTTGTGATTTAAAAAAAAAAAAACAGAACATGTTACAGGCTAAACTGCTTCCGAACCTACGAGAATTACTGTGTACTGTGTGTGTGTGTGTGTGTGTGTGTGTGTGATTATATCAAACGCTCCTCACACACGGATCAAAATAACAACAAAACACGGAAGGGCAGAGCGAGGCTGACTGTGTGTGAGTTACAGAGTTAAAGAGTTAAAGGGTCAAACGTGAAAGTCCAGTCCAGCCCAGACCCAGCGCTCCAAACTCTCAACACCCGATCCTCACCCGATAACCTTACCCACCGAATTACCACACATCCTGCAGCTCACAGCCCACCACAGTAAAAATAGACCACCATGCACCGTTCAGCTAACAGCAGAGAGAGAGAGAGAGAGAGAGAGAGAGAAACTCACACACACACAGAAAGAGAGAAAGAGAGAGAGAGAGAGAGAGAGAAACAGTAGTATCGCAGGACGTGTGATGTCACTTAAGGCAATTAAATCAAACTAGTTCAAACTAGTGTTGCAATGTTTTGATTCTTGACACAAGAAGCAGATACACAGCGCTGTCTCTGTGTCTGTGTGAGTGACAGGCTGCTGCTGCCTGTGCGGGAAGTGCGAGGGGGAGGGGGAGCAGGAGTAAACACGAGGTAACTGCATGGCCTTCATCCACACGTGTGGAAAGCTGTGCAGCTCAGTCCAGCACAGTTTTGCAGTGCAGATACTTTCAGTTACAGCTGAATTCACGCTTTTAATACCAGAAAAACTTGCACTGGCAGGGCATCATGGACCCTGTATTTTTAATGCAGAACATTTGCAATGCAGCCCTAATGTATTAATGCTTCAACTGAACGGAAGTGTGTGTGTGTGTGTGTGTGTGTGTGTGTAGAGTAGCAGCTGGTCTACGCGTTTATAAATACAGCAACACTCTAGTCTGACTCTATTCTCAGGTGAGAGAGGAATTGCTGGAATGTCTGCATGGACTCTCTCTCACACACTCTCACACACTCTCACACACTCTCACACTCTCTCACACTCTCTCACACTCTCTCACACTCTCTCACACTCTCTCACACTCTCTCACACACTCTCACACTCTCTCACACTCTCTCACACTCTCTCACACTCTCTCACACTCTCTCACACTCTCTCACACTCTCTCACACACTCTCACACTCTCTCACACACTCTCACACACTCTCACACACTCTCTCACACTCTCTCACACTCTCTCACACTCTCTCACACTCTCTCACACTCTCTCACACTCTCTCACACTCTCTCACACTCACACACATTTATAATCTATGTGTAATCTCACACTCTCTCACACACACACACATTTATAATCTATGTGTAATCAACTCATTTTTTCATTAAAGTTAGACACTCTCTCTGAACACTGACTTTACATTTATTTGAGTTTAGTATTTTAATGTGTTATATATAGTTAATTACAGGTAGACACGCTCACTGAACTCTGACTTTATATAACATTAGAACACTAACCCCAAATAAAGATAAAATTAATTACAGGAAGACACTCTCACTGAACACTGAACTTGTGTGTATTTGTGTTTAAAAAAAAAGTTTTAAAGTCTTTTTAATTGGGTCTTAGTGTCTCCTGCTTGTCCAGAAAGTACCAGTTTCACCCCAGGCTGGAACATATTTGGTTTGGACAAACTAAGAATGTAACAGGACTAATATAAAACAATATTAAACAGCACATTAATCCAGTAAAACAGCAGACGCACATTTATAACACTGTTACATCATTAAACTGCTGTGAAGTGAAACTTCAGACACTCTTTAGAGTGAAGAAACCTGATCCTGAGAAAACTGAGCTGCCCTGCTCCTCCCTGCTCGTGTGTGCGTGTGTGTGTGTGTGTGTGTGTGTGTGTTAGAGAAGCAATGTGAACCAGGTACATGGTAGCAGATGTTTGTATCAGAGCCTCATTAACAATTATAAGAACGAGTAAAGGAGCCTGGTATCGGCAAAATACCAAATACCATCATCAGTACTCGTACATCTCTACTTTTACATTAATGATGAACAGGAAACAAACACGGACAAAAAATATAAATAAAAGAAAAGATAGAAAGAATAAAGGAAGGAAAGAAAGAAAGAGAAAAGAAGTAAGAAAAATGTAAGAAAAGGATAAATAAAAGAACAAACAAAAAAGTAAGAAAAAACAAATACAAAAATGACAATAAAAGCAAGAAATAAAGGAAAAAATAGGAAAAAAAGATAAAGAATGACAAGAGGAATGTGAAAGTAGTAGAGAAAAAGAAAAAGGAAAAAAAAGAAAAGAAAGGAAAAAAGAAAGATATTGAAAGAAATAAAGAAAAAAAGAAAAAAGGTTCAGAAAGAAAAAAGATTCAGAAAGAAAAAATATAACAAAGGAAAAGAAAAAATATTCTGAAAGAAAAAAAAAACAAAGGAAATATAGAACCTCTATAGGGGGCGCTATAGAACACTGGAGGATATGTAGTGTAATCTGCACACCTGTCTGATCAGAATATAAACAGAAGCGCAGGTTAATCAGTCTGTGGAGGTTCTGAACCCGACCGTGACCCCTGTGATCCATTACACCACCATCAGTGACCCCATCACTGCTGTACAGAGATGACCACTGCTCTGTGTGTGTAAGAGAGAGCAAGAAAGAATGCGAGAGAGCAAGAGAAAGAGAGAGAGCGAGAGAGGGCGAGCAAGAGCGCGCGAGAGAGAGATAGAGAGAAAATGAGTGAGCGAGAGAGGTAGAGAGAGAGGTAGAGAGAGGGTGAGAGAGAGAGAGATAGAGCGAGAGAGAGATAGAGAGAAGGCAAGAGAGAGAGAGAGAGCGAGAGAGGGCAAGAGAGATAGAGAGAAGGCGAGAGAGAGAGAGTGAGACAGAGAGAGAGCAAGAGAGATAGAGAGAGAGCAAGAGATAGTGAGATAGATAGAGAGAGAGAGCGAGAGTAAGAAAGAGCGAGAGTGAGAGAGAGAGAGAGAGAAAGAGAGAGAATAAGAGAGAGCGCTAGATAGCTAGATAGATAGTTAGATAGATAGATAGATAGAGAGAGAGAGAGAGAGTGAGAGTAAGAAAGAGCGAGAGTGAGAGAGAGAGAGAGAGAGAGAAAGAGAGAGAATAAGAGAGAGCGCTAGATAGCTAGATAGATAGTTAGATAGATAGATAGATAGATAGATAGATAGATAGAGAGAGAGAGAGAGAGAGAGAGAGAGTTTCTGAATGGACACGATGTCACAAGACATTCCAACAACAGGATGCTTGAGGCAGACAGGCACCACACAGTCATGGGACACACTAACACACACTCACACACACTCACACACACTCACACACACTCACACACACTCACACACACTCACACACACTCACACACACTCACACACACTCACACACTCACACACTCACACACTCACACACAGTACCGATACCCAAAATATAATTTTATATACCTTTTTCTAAATTGTACAAAAAAAATGTTTATGGCTTTTTATTGAGAATAAAAATCATTGCTTGTGCTTAAACTACAAACATTTTTCCTTAAATTAAAGTAGTGGTGCAAATCACTTAAAAAATTACTGTATTTTTCGGAATATAAGGTGCACTTATGTATTTTTGCTACATAAGGCACACTGTATTATAAGGTGGGTTTAGCGAAACACTGGTAGGGATGCCTACATTGAAGTGAGCAAGGGTGTCGCCATGTTTCCCTTCTAATGGGGCGCTTATGTTTATGTACAGTAGGCTTAGATTTCCAACTATTTTGGAAGTTATATAACTCTACCACTAAGGCTGGGTGCAGCAGCATTAGCATTAGTGGCTAACTGCAGCGCTAGCAGGATGTAAATGCTGTCCTTTAGCGCTAGACTGAGGAACCCTGAGTGTTCCATTAACTCAGGGCGCTATCAGCTAGCGATTTGTCCCATGTTGCTTGTTTAACGCAGAAAACCTCTGAATAGAGAAAGAGCTAGTGCTGTGGTTAGCGGCTAATGCTAATGCTGCTGCACCCAGCCTTAGTGCTGGAGAAACTTTACTGAAAACTCTCCCTTATAATGCTGTACTTCAGTGGAGCGGCTTTATTGCTCCTTAATACCTGACTGGTAGAATTTATACATAAGAAGCTCCGGATTATAAGGCACACTGACGATTTTTGGAAACATTAAAGGATTTTAAGGGCGTCTTCTAGTCTTAAAAATACGGTAATTATAATCCGGATTTTTCTTCTTTTTCATGAACGTCCATGCACTTGTCAACAAGACAATGCAAAATCACATGCTGCATACACTAAAGATGCATGGCTGCCAAAGAATAGGGGATGGGTACATGCTGTCCAGACCTGTCTCCAATATAAAAATAAATACCCGCCACTCTTGCACACAGTAGAACATATTTGCAGAAAGAAAACATGACCAGTCTCAGTCCAGTCGTACAGAATTCCTGCTCTGTCCAGTTTCTAATATGGGCGTAATGCTGACCACAGGATGATGCACGACTTCAGCCGTGTTATTATATCATAGCCATGACATACAGCGTGCTGTACTTAGTGGTGAGCTGCAGTCACACTGTCTACACAGCATGCCATCCATAACATTAAAACCATCGGCCAAAAACAACTTAAGTGGTTTGAATGACATAATAAGCATAAGTGGGACCTAAACAATAAAAGTGCTGTGCTGTGCACTGGATAGAACTCGGCTACAAAAGATACGTGCCCCAATACAGGGGTTACAATTCAATATATTGCAATATATTGTAAATACCAGAGGTCCCATCCTTCAGAGAAGTAAAGGGAGTCTCCCACATTTTATAGGGGCTCCCTGATACATGTAATTACATTAATATCACCGAAAACATCTTTTACAGCAAGCGAGAGAGAGAGAGCTAGAGAGTGACCACAAAAATCCTGCATCCTGATTGGCCTTCTCCTCATGCTTAGTTGACCAATGGCATTCAACATAATGGTCCACATAACTGAAGGAGCTACCTAACTGAAAATAGATGTTGCTGGGTGGGATGTTTGCAATACTGTAAATCATATTTAAATAATATAGTAAAACAAAAATGTACTTTTTTTTTTGTCCAATCAGAACATCGAAATCAATTTTACATCTATACTATTCATTTTCTGACTGTATGAAGCTAAATGTGAAAATAGAAAATTGGGTATAAAACTAAATCATTATTTTTTTTCCATTCAGTAGAGAGAAGAGGAAATGGGTTTTAATACTTTAATAATTTTTTATTATCTAATTTTTCATTTCAGCCTTTTGCAAACAGAAGAAAAATAAAAAGTTAAATCTTGAATATCTTGATTTTTTTCTTATTTGTCCATTTTTGTATCTTGTAACACAAATTTGACGGTAAAACTCAAATTGCAAAATGCAAAAATGGAAAAATCTGATTTTTTTTCCCCCATTTTTCCTGAAATTCCGATTGTGAGGGGCAGAGATGAAAAAAATCTAAATTGGAAAAATGGATGAAAACTTATTTCTTGTACACTGCACTACATAAAAACTATGATCAGAGTATCACGGTCTCGAATCATACATAAAATGCATTCCATCAGCAGCCAGAATCTGAGAGAGCATCACTGGCCGTGCTATCTCTGGATTGGTAGGTAGATGGCGCTCTCTCCCTGTCTGTTGGCTGATGAATCAGAGTTGGGGATTCGGCGCTTTCCTTTGGAAGGCGGAGTCTGATTTTTACATTTATGAGAGACGGCATGTGCTAATCTTAATCCTCCTAGTGTTAAAGGGCATTACTAGTGATATGGGGATTCATTAGGGATATAAATCAGAAATATATGATAACACTATTAGGAAGGTGGTTTTAATGTTATGGCTAACTTCTTTGTAGTTTATGCTCCCAGTTTCCACCTATACTGAAAAACCACCTGACTTCCCAAGAAAAAAAAAATCCACACAGCCTGGTCTAAACCAGCACACACAGCACAGGCTGACGATGATTAGCATAATGAATGCATATTAATTAGCTTAATCGCTGCCATCATTATCACCACAGGTTTCATAATTAACACACACACACACACACACACACCAGAGGTGTCAAGGCCATTGACATTCATTACTCAGGTAGAAGTATAGATACTAGCAAGCAGCAAACAGCGGAGACTTCCTCAACTTTTGCAAATGACTATGATGCTATAAAGTGACATTCTACATTGATTGGTCAAACAAGTTCCTCAGACCAATCACAGACACAGTCTGCAGATTCTGGTCTTTAAACCTTTGATTCCCACATATCCCCAGCAGAATTATATCAGCTGTTTTCACTCTTTATGTTTAAAATGATGCAGTTTTGACCAAATCCAGGAGCAGTTTGGACAAAAATGAAGCTTGAAAGAAAGAAGTGGGTAGCTTGATAGGTGGCTAGCATGCTAACCAGTCCAGCTGTTATCCACCCATTTGCACAAACAACCTCAAACACACCCAGCCCGCTAGTGTGGACGCAGGGTAAGAGTACTGGTTTCAAACTATTTAAAGTATAAAAGTAAAAGTAATTTAAAAGGAAAAAAAAATGTCATTAGGGATAAAAGCTTAAGCCGCGCCCCAGGGTCCTATAGTGCACTGCCCCATAAAGAGTACATAATGTTAATAAACGTATGCACTAGGCTCCTCCCTGTTTCAGCTGCATATATGCTGATTGTAAATGAATGTATTTTAGTAGAATGTAAATATATTAAAGAAGCTTAGTTGGAACATTTCGAGAGCTGGAGTTCTCTTGAGTCTCTGCACGGATCATCTTCATACTAGAGTACGTACGTCTGCTATGTTCTTGCTGGAGTGTGTGTTTTGGGGGGGGAGGGGGAGGGGGGGGCGTGACGTATGCAGGTGTGATGGATCACAGTATAAACCAATAGGGAGTCAGAATGGTATATGTTTATACTTCTCTACATCCAATCACACTCGGATTCACTCTATCTGGATGGAGGAGAGATTTATCTGGATAGGGGTTTTATTGAATGATGAGAAGCCGGAATGAAAACAAGCAGAAAAGAAATGGGAGTTTCGAGGTTGTTTTTAAAATAGTAGAAATTTTTTGATAAAATACAGAAAATGTGAGGAGTAGTAAAAAGGTGTCTGAAAAAGAATTACTCCAGTAAAGTATGGATAACCTACATTTTTAATTAAATAAGGTAACAAAGTATTCTATCGTGAAACTAAATATATTGTTATATCACACAAGCCTGGAGTTAACCATGTCTAGAAGCGGGATCAACTTCTTTTGGCTAGGATGAATACGGGACAGACTATCACAGTGTGGAAATGTATATTGTGGTCAGACACATTAACATTCCAGACTATTTTGGAAGAAGAAATACATGAAAAAACAAAAAATGACCATCCACTAACAGGATGATCAATTGTAAGCTTAGAACAACATCTGCAGCCTTCAAACCACATCTTTTACAGGGATGTTAAAATCCGTTTTACAACAAGAAAACGCAAAGGGAATACATACTGGACTGGCCTGTCTGCAGTTCTGACCCGTCCCCAACAGAGAATGTTGGCTAAATCTTTCTTATTATTTTTTCATCTATGATTTCTACTGTATGCGTCTCTTCTCCTCCATCACTCTGTCAGTCAGACGCCGGCAGTGGGCAGTGTCTGGACTCTCGGAGCAGCAGTGGGCAGCTCCAGACACGGTCTCTCTGCTTGAGATGCATGACGACATAGCGATTTCTCCTCTCTTACACGATACAGAAGGATCTTTACTGAATGTATCAAAGCCTCAGATGATCAGATGATGTTTCTACACCCGTTTTAAGTATTTTAACATCACCTCCAGTGATCATATAGGACCATTTGTAGTACTATAATTACAGACTGTAGTTCTGTATTTGTTTCTCTGTATACTTGATTATTTTCTTCCGCCTTTCACCCCGTTCTTTAATGGTGTCCTTATTCTCAGCACTGCAGTGTTAGTGTGTGTGTGTGTTGTGCTGGTTGTATGAGTGGATCAGATACAGCAGTGCTGCTGGAGTTTTTAAACACTTTAATGTGTTCACTCATTGTTTGTCACCTTATTAGACACCCCTACCTACAGCTGCAGCTACACCTTGAAGATGTAACGTCAGAAACAGAACCTCCTTGTTTGCTGACAACAGGAATCTTTTAGTGGACTATTCTCAGTCCAGCAGTGACACTAAAGTCCTGTTCGAATGGGATTAGTTTTAGGGGGGGGGGTCCTCTGTAATTTTATTCCTGTCCAGACAGGGCATGTAGGTGTTTTTCTCAAACGTCCTCTGAGAAAATTACAGGCTGAATTACCTATCCTTTTTTTTAACTCCGTGGTCCTCTGGTCATTTTAGTCCCATCCCCCACGCACATCTCTGGATGCTTTCACACCTGAAGGTCCGGACCGTGGTCCGAACCAAGGTTCATGTTTTTGCTACATTGTATATATTTGGTCCGCTTATTTTTGTTTTCACACTGCAATCATTCGGTTTATTTAGTTCATTCGATGGGAAGCCTTTCCAGGATAAGAATAAAATGAATGAACAGATTCGTTTCGTCTCCATAGTAGAGCTGCTATTGTGGTTTTATACCAGCAGCAGCAACTTCAGGCACAGTAGGCTTTAGGGTTAGTTCAAATACACCAAACGAACTGAGTTTCATAACCTTGTGTTTAATAAAATAGCTATTTGTCCGCTGCCAAGCATCATAATTACACTGTAGGCAAATGTTTCCATGGAGAATCATGTAAAAACACAACAGCGAGTGAAAATAGAGGAGCTACTGAACGCGATGTCATGTGACAGAGAAAGCCAAAAAAAAAAAGAAAACAACTCCCTGGTCCTGTTTTTTTCAATTGCAGGTTGAGTATAAGATAAGTGTGGAATTTTTTCACAGTCGTCCACCTGAGAAACTAATCCTGTCTGGATAGGGCTTTAGATGTTTAAAAACTCCAGCAGCACTGCTGTGTCTGATACCAGCACACAACACACAACCACGCAATGCTGCTACTGCACTATGGAATTTTGGTGAAGCTGCACATGATCTCTCTCTCTCTCTCTAGAACTGTAATATCCTGTAATATTACTCTAGCAGATCTACATCTCCCGGCTTGTCAACAAATGCATGTGTACAGCAAGCGGTCCATAAGAGGGTGTATTTACTGCAGCACTGTACAACTAAATAAAATACTCCCCACTTCTACACTAATTCACACATAATGCTGCTTTTACAGCTGAACTGAACATTTTATGCAGGCTGGCTCAGACACTTCTTCTCTAATCCACTCCTCCTCACAGTCAGATACAAAAGCTGAAAATCCCCCAAACCCCACCGCCTGATTAAGCCGTTAGACGAGCTCTTTGTAGAACCACAATGAGATTCACACGGTTCTGAATCTCCTCTATAACACTGCGCTCTAAAGTACAGAGAGAGACAGAGAGTCTTTAAGAAAGCAGAGCTAAATTAAGAGTGTGATCCCGCGTTGCGATGTAATTAATTAAAGCGCTACAGTAATTACCTAAATGAGCCTCCTCACTCACGTTCACACATCTGTTCACACACACACACACACACACACTTAAACAAAATGCAGAACACACAGGGTGAGCATACACACGTTTTATCTAATACCAGCAAGTATCTAGACCAGGGGTGTCCAAACTACGGCCCGCAGGCCATTTGCGGCCCGTGTCCTTTTTTGGAGCGGCCCGCGAGGTATTTTAGAAATAGAATGAAAGTTGGCCCGCTGTTCAGCAGGTTTTTATAAAGTGAGATTCAAAGTTTGAACGCTAGGTGTCAAAAACGGGCCAAAGAGTCTAAAAGCGGAGAGAGTGCGCATTTCTAGCGCAGAAAAACAGGGCAAAGAGTCTAAAAGCGGAGAGAGTGCGCATTTCTAGCGCAGAAAATCGGGCCAAAGGGTCTTAAAGCGGAGAGAGTGCGCAGTTTTAGCACAGAAAAAACGAGCCAAAGAGTCTAAAAGCGGAGAGAGTGTGCAGTTTTAGCACAGAAAAAACGAGCCAAAGAGTCTAAAAGCGGAGAGAGTGCGCAGTTTTAGCGCAGAAAAACGGGCCAAAGAGTCTAAAAGCGGAGAGAGTGCGCAGTTTTAGCGCAGAAAAAAGGGCCAGAGTCTAAAAGTGGAGAGGGTGTGCAGTTTTAGCGCAGAAAAAAGGGCCAAAGAGTCTAAAAGTGGAGAGGGTGTGCAGTTTTAGCGCAGAAAAACGGGCCAAAGAGTCTAAAAGCGGAGAGAGTGCACAGTTGTAGCACAGAAAAACACACTGTTGGCACCACAATCATTGGCATCTCTGTGGTGCTGCCCACAAGAGGCGTGGACCTGTTTTGTTCTCTATAAAGCTGTTTTGCGACAATTTTTGTTGTAAAAAATGCTACATAAAATTGAATTGATTGCACCAGATTACAAGTTGCAACTTAAAGCGGCAATAGTAAGGAACAAAGGTGTTTCCATATTTCCCTTCTAATAGGGAAGCTGGGGAAAGTGCCCAAGTAAACAAAACTATAACTATAACTATAACTATATATATATATATAAAACTTCACTGAAACTCCTGTATAATGCTGTACTTTAGGAGTGGAGTGGCTTTACTGCTCCTTAAAACTATAATTCTTAAAAAAAATAATAATAATAAAATAAAAAAATTCGAGTAAATTGCTTCCATTTATTTACAGTAAGCTAGGATTTCAAATAGTTTAGCATTAGCGGTTAGCAACACTTAGCGCTAGCAAATGCCGCATGACAGCGCTACACTGAGGAACCCTTAGCTTGTTTTAACACAGTAAACACGCAGGCTACAGTCTGATATACTCACCCCTGAGCTGTAAAAGAGCTTCACTGAAACTCCTGTATAGCGCTTTACTTCAGCGGTGGAGTTTTAATGCTCCTTAATACCTTAATAAAACTGGTCAAATTTATACATAAGGTGCACCTTCAATTTTTGGGAAAATTAAGGAATTTTAAGTGCATCTTTAGTGCAAAAAATATAATATATTTTTATGTATCTCTTCTTTTCCATGATTCTGTCTGTCAAACACCTCCAGAAGCTTTGAGCACCACCATCTCAACATGACCTTCAGCACACACGCACACACACACACACACTTTGTAACAAGGCTTTGTAACACCTGATCCTGTGCTCCTTTTGTATTCCGCAGCTGTGTGGAGAACTTCACTTTACTGTGCTGTGATCCACTGTATCAGCACTTCCTCATACTGCTTCTGCACGGCCCTCCACTTCTCCCTCTCCTTCCTTCTCTCTTTCCACCTCTCTTTCTTCCGCCGCTCGCTCTGTCCGTCTGTCCCATTCTTCTGCAGGTAAAGTGGGGCACACCTGAAATAGCTCAGCCAGGTGTGCAGAAACACGGAGCAGGGCCGTCCCCAGGGAGCCGCTGACAAACCCCCGGCCCAGTACACTCCTTTACATTCTCTTTCATTCGCTCTCCCTCTCTCTTTCTCTCTCTCTTTCTGCTTGGCTGTACAGCATGACTAGCAAAAGCCAAAGTATATTCAGCAGTATGCACACCTTCATCTATCTGCTCTGCATCTGTGTGTACAGTGCTGCTATTACAAAGCAAATATTCCACTGTACTTTTTATTATTCTGTAATATCTGTGAGATATTGGGAGGCTGTGTCTTCTGAGGAGTTCATTAGAAAATAGAAATGTATTTCTGATCTAGAAGATTGTACAGATTTAGCTAATTACAGCTGTGACCAAAAATACATTTTCTTTATTTATGGGTCTATCCACTAGATCAGGGGTTGGTAATAGGCGGCCCACAGGCCAGATGTGGCCCACAAGCAAGAAACATCAGGCCCGTGATGTTGTTTGCACTATAATGAATGATAATAAAAAAAAAAAAATGAAATAAATAAAATGCTTCTCTGGAGAGCTTATGTTTACAATCCTCCCCTGTCTCTCTCTGTCATGCTCGGCGTGACTTTAGTTTCCGCCCGTTCTCGTTTTTCCACACGTTCTTGGGTTCCCTATCTCCTTATCAGGGCGTTTTTTTTTTTTCCGGTGGTGTCCCAATTCACTAGTCAGGGCAGCGGTAGTGTATTGGAAATCGACCCTGATGACACAGGTTCAATCCCGCGTAAGGAGCGGTGTGTTTATTTATTATTTTTTTTTCTTTTCTTCCTGGGTTCAACAACCCTCTGGGCTAGAGAGCTACTAGTCTATTTCGCTCCATCCCAAAACAGAAATCTATTTTAAAAAACAGAATTTTTTTGTGGCCCGTCTTCAAATGGCTTGGAAAATATTTTATATCTGTAAATATACTCACACAAAAAAAACCTGTAATATAATTACAGGTATTAAGTTCATTAAGTGATTATTTAAACTGTTAGCTAGGCCCACATTAGGCCCAGAAACCATTAAGATGTATTTCTGGCCCTAGCTAACTGCTCACTTGTTTCTAGATCAGCTAGAGAAGTTAGCTTTGACAAGAAATATGTTTTCTTTGTTGTTTGTGCCTAGCTTACATCTGCTAGAGCAGTTAGCAAAGCTAACTTTCCATTGTTTCTGCATCTATCACTAACTAGCACTTAGCTAGACCTATAAATAAAAACACTATAGGTACACAGTTAGCGAAATGCTCTAGCTAAATACGTTTCCATTTTTTGGGAGTACTTAACACTAGCTAGAGCGGTTACCTAGACCAATGAATACAGTTTACACAGTTTTTGGGTGTATTTTACATTATATATTGTTGTGGGTGTAGCTAATATTAGCTACAGCAGTTAGCTAAGCCCAGAAATACATTTTCATTGTTTCTGGGTGTAGCTAATATCAACTAAATGAGTCAGTTAGGCACAAAAACAATGAAAATGCAGTTCTAGGTCTAAATAATTTGTCTAGTTGATGTTAGCTAGGCTAAGATGTTGAGTAATCGGATTGCTAATCGATTGACAACACATTTTTTCCACATATACAGCAAATATACAGCATTTTTTTTTTAATTATGGCTCTCTCCACTCACCTCCATCCACTCCTGAAATCAAGTCATAATCAATCCCATGGAGTAAAAAAACAAACAAACAAAACAAACAAAAAAAAACACAAAACCACTCACCCAGAAATTGTTCTTGAAGTACGCCATCTCCATTTAGAGCCCTTTCTAGAGAGATCTGTGAAAAAAAAAAGCAGAAAACAATGTTAGCCTTTTTATTTATTGCATTCCGCAGTTTTATCAAATCTAGCGTGACAGAGACGACAGCAGCAGCAGCAACAGCGTTCATTACTGCTGCAGGAACAGCAGAGCTTCGGGAATGCTAAACAATAAGAGCAGTGAGCTGCTGGAAGGCCGGGGAGAGGAACGTCCGGCTCCAACAAGGTGAAACCGGGGCACTGCAGAGAATCAGACAGAAATCTGAACTCCCTCAGAGTCGCCCACAAAAGGCGATAAAAGGGCACCTTTAACAGGATAAAAACACAGAGTACGGATCAGCACAGGTTCAGCCTTCAGAGAAAGAGTGAGGAAGAGAGAGAGAGAGAAAAAAAAAAATAATAATAATATATATATATATATATATATATATATATATATATATATATATATATATATATATATATATATATATATATATATATATAGAGAGAGAGAGAGAGAGAGAGAGAGAGACACTGACGGGCATCCAGATAATAAATGATCAAATCAACATTTTGTAGTCTACCTGTTTGTCTGCAGATGCTGTTAAACTGACACCAAATCTGCCACAGTTATACTACTATTTACTGTATTTTTCGTACTATAAGACGCACTAAAAATCCTTTAAACTTGCCCAAAAACTGTAAGTGCTCCTCATGTATGAATTCTACCAGTCAGGTATTAAGGAGCAATAAAACCACTTTACTGAAGTACAGAGTTATAAAGGAGTTTCAGTTTAGTTCTTCAGTACTGAGGCTGGAGCAGTATTAGCATTAGCCACTAAGCGCTAGCTCATCAGACTGTAGCCTGCTGCTAACGCCAGCTAGCACTACTGTTGCAGTATTAGCATTAGCTGCTAACCACGGTAAGCCCTAGCTAGCTCTTTTGTCGTTCAGAGGCGAGTATATTAGACTGTAGCCTGCGCATTTATAGTGCTAAAACAAGCTAAGTGGGAAGAACAGCTAGCTAATATCGCCCTGGCTTACTGGAACACTCAGGGTTCCTTAGGATTCCTCAGTGTAGTGCTGTCGGGTGGCATTTACTAGTGTTAGCGGTTAGCTGCTAATGCCAATGCCGATACACCCAGCCTTAGTGGAAATCTAAGCTTACTGTAAATGAAAAAGTAAATAGAAGCACTTTACTCACCCAAATAAACAGTTTACACAAAATAAAACTAATGTAAATTAACATCCAGCGCTTAATTAAACTTGAAAGAAATTTATTTATTATTATTATTATTTTTTAAGAATTACAGTTTTTGTTTACTTGGCTTAGCTTTTAGTTACCCCCCACCTCCCACCACCACCCCCCAGCAGAGAGATCTGCTAAATTAGAAGGAAAGAAAACATGGAGCTGTTCCTTACTAGTGTTGCACAGTGTGCCTTAGAATTTGGTGCACCTTTTAATCTGAAAAACATACTACTAATGATTTATTACTATTATTTTATTACTATTTTGGTGTATTTTGGTGGCCATATATGAAGGCACTTTGGTCAGTGGTAAAATCAGAAGAAGTTTGTTTTCCCCTTTGGTCTTCATTACAGGCACTTTAACAGCAAATAATTAATGTTAATGATGTCCTGCAACCATTGGTCCTACCTTTTCTTAAACACACACCCTGGTGCACTATTCCAACAGGACAATGCTCATCATCCACATACTGCTGCTATCTAAAGCACTTGCCTTGAAGAGATACTTCTAGAGATACTATGCCATGACCAGCTACATCATCAGACCCATCACTGATTAACTGAAAATGTGTGGGATGCTATTGGACATGCCATCAACGCTTCAACCCTATCACAAAATTACATTTTTGCACAAATACATTTTTTCACTAACACTACACCTTGAATAATGCTATCTATGAAGCTTGCAATCAGCTGCCAGAGCCCTGAGACAATTGGTCTTGCTCTCTCTCTGGGTGGGTACAGTAGATAGAGCTGTTTCTCTTAATCACTGCAAAGGGTGATGTTGATCAGCACAAGTCTGCATCTGTGAGCTGATGTATCGTAACAGAGTCGCTGCGCTTTCCTCCGAGTGCAGTGTGAAGCTACATGTATCAGAGGAGGCATGAGCTAGTCTTTAATTTTCTTGTGCTGTGGCATCACTAGTGATAGAGGATATACAGCTGAGTAGCAGCTGAATAGGTGAGACAGTTGGTGTAGCTAAATTGGAAGAAAATCTATATATAAATGAAAACAAAAAATTGTATATACTACTGTTCAACACAACGAACTCAGTTGATTGCAGCTCGTATCCTGCGGTCAGTTGTTTGCAGGATTTTCCAGGTGTCAGAGTGTGAATCCTGTTATTTTGCTGAGGCTTTATCACTGCTGGCAGTTTCTGTTGCCCATCCAGTGCTGACCACAGGGGTTTTCTCTGGACAGTGCTGCCACTCTGGCACGCGCCAGGGCTTTGGGCCAGAACTCAGCACGATCTCACACTGGACAGGAAGACACTTAATTACACATAAAATATGTAAAAAAGCTAACTTCTGCAACATTTTCATGTTGTTTTATCCTTAAAACAATATATGGCTCAGAGTGGCCCAAGGTCTAAGGCGCTGCCACTATAATAAGGAGATCGCTGGTCCGAATCCCGGTCATGCAGCTTGCCATAGTCAACTACGGGAGCCCCGAGAGAGTACAATTGGCCTTGCCCTCTCTGGTTGGGTAGATGGCGCTCTCTCCCAACATCACTCCAAAGGGTGATGTCAGAACTGCGTCGCTGTGCTTTCCTCCGAGCATGCTGGCTACACTAGTGATGGGAGGTGTACAGCTGAGAGCAGCTGAATGGGTGAAACAATTGGCCAGATAAATTGGATTATTTAAGCAGTGCTTTACTGACAGACTATATACACTGTAAACTTCTTAAACTCAAATTTAAAGCAATAACCTCACTTTGGGGGGGCTAGGGCTGGGGTTGTGGTTGATGGCGCAGTAACATATTTAACCAACATATGTCACTACTTCTTTTGCCGTCTATGGATGGGCGCGGATGTAGTCAGGGCAAGGGCCATTTGTTGCCGAGGCAGCCGTCCTACCTATAAAGTGCTGCGGGAAACTCAGATATCACCAGAACTTTACTGGTGTTGTAACCTGCTTTACACCGGAATGGTAACCTACTTTTTGCTGGGGGTGGTACCTTGCCTGCCTGACTTTAAAATGATACCCAACCCCCAATTACATCACAGGTGTCGCTAGTCACTGGAGTGTCACCTTCCTTTTACTGGACTGGTACTCCACTTTTTTGCTCGGGTGGTACCCTGCTTGTCACTGGAATGATGCTGGGATGTCACCATGCATGACAACGAGGTGGTACCTTGCTTATCTTTGGAATGATACCCCACTTGTCACTGATGTGACTAGTCACTGGGATGGTACTCTATTTTTTTCTGGGGCCATCACCATACTTGACATTGGAGTAATACCCTACTTGTCACTGGTGTACCACCAAACTACTTTTTCGCTGGGGGTGTTACCACGGTTGTCGTTCAGGTGGTACCCTTCTTGTCAGTGAAAATAAACCTTGCTTGCACTGGTGTGACTAGTCACTGGTATGGCTCATCACTAGGATGTTGTCCCTCTGCTTGACCCTGAGGTGGTCCCCTACTTTTTGTCCCCTACTCAGGAGATACACACTGGCTTTCACTGGGGTCTCACCCTACATCTTTGAGGATATCTACACTTTCTTTGGTTTCGGGACATAATTGTTCTCTACAAGTATTCTGTTACAGTTGTTCCTGTATTTCTCTGATAAGATTCAGTGTTTTACAATATTTTTACCACAGTAAAAAGTATCAGTACATTTTTATTGCAGTGTATTTTTTTTGTTGGTCTTGTTCTTGTTTTAATATGATATGAACACAAGCTCTACTATCATCTTCTCTCCTGCATTTCCACAACACACCCGACACCCCCCTCCCCACCAACACCCCTTTAATTAACTGCGCACCAGCAGCCGAAGAAGGCAGGAGCTTGGCAGAGCGTCCGAGTCCAAAAATAAGCCACAGCAGTCGACTCGGAGTTCTACACAAAGCAGGGTCATGGAGAAATGGGCCAAATAGAACATACAGTGCACCATAGATAACAGATATAAGAGCTGCTGGACTGCCATTCTGTAACTATTGGATTTTTTTGAAAATCAGGTGACCGTATGGAACATTATTGGTTGACTTTTACAGAATAAGCCCTCTAAGCGCCCCCTACACTTCCTGCAGTGTACTGCAATCTGTCACAAATAGCTTGTGTAATAAGTGCATCAAACAAACATTTTTATGTAAAAATCAGACTTCCTTGGGATGTACCTAAATATATTTAGAATAATCTATATTGAACAACTGTTGAACAATTTGTCACATTTTATTTTTCCAAATATCGTCAGTGTGCCTTATAATCTGGTGTGACTTATACCAGTCAAGTATTAAGGAGCAGTAAAGCCTCTCCGCTGAAGGACAGCTTTATACAGGAGTGTCAGTTTAGTTCTCCAGCACTGAGACTGGAGCAGTGCTAACATTAGCTGCTAACTGCGCTAATCGCTAACTCCTTTGCCGTTCAGAGGTGAGTATTTTCTGCCTGTAGCCTGCTGCTAACCCTGGCTAGCACTGCTGGAGCAGCTTTAGCTACGCTAGGCATGCAAAGCCCTAGCTCTTTCGCCGTGTTTTGTGTTAAAACAAGCTACGTGGAACTACCAGCATATATATAGTGACCTGGCTCACCAGAACACTCAGGGTTCCTCAGTGTAGCGCTAGCAGTTAGCTGCAACTGCTAATGCTGCTGCAGCTAGCCTTACTGGAAATCTGGAATTCTAAGCTTACTGTAAATAAACGGAAGCGCTCTACTCACCCAAATAAACAGTTTTCAGGAGAGAAATCTGTGTAGATTAACATCCAGCTCTCATTTGACTTCTATGTTTTTATTTAAGGAATTGCAGTTTTGTTTACTTAGCTTAGCTTAACTTAACTCAGTTATGACCCTCCCACCCCTACCACCACACAGTGGCGAGACCTGCTGAAGTAGAAGAAAAATATGGCAACACCCCTGTTCCTTACTAGTGTCTAATAATGCATAATGCGCCTTATAATGCCAAGTATTACAACATACCAGAAAACGTTTATTGATAGTGCGCCCTATAATCCGGTATGCTTTATAGTGCCAAAAATACGATAAAAAAAAAAAAAAAAAAAGATTGCTTTTTACCCAATCAGAAAAGTGTGATCCAACGATAGACGACTAGTAACAACACTTTAGTGGGCAGGGTTTAAACACAACACAACAAGTGAACCACTGCTTGACACCATCTTTACATCTAAACCAATAACTATAAATCTATACTGTGTTTTTGAGAATCGATACAGCACTGCAATACAAAATATCTTAAATACCTTAATACTCAAATATATTAATACGTTCTTACACCCTTAGCGCCAACATACTGTAGATGATTGATCTTTCCAGCTCTAGAGGCGTGTCGTGTAAACGCTGTTCAGCAAATCCGATCTGAATGTATTCAGTCTGAGCTCTGCAGCACGGTGAAGAACAGGAGTCCCGGTGGGATCTGGCCGGCTCTTCGGAAGCTCTGCCGGATGATTCCTCCTCTGATCGCTGTCAAACAGCCTCCACAGCTGCTCCCGCTGTCTGCAGCAGACCGAGCGCTGGCAGGTCCATCTCCCACGCTGGGATTCTGGGAAAACCACAGCGAGCTCTGGGCTCAGGCCCTGATTTCCACACCTAAATAAGGCTTAGTCAGAGCTCATTAAATATATTCAGCAGTGATTTGCTAATTGATCTTTTAATAAAGGTCTGCAACCAGCCTTTATCTGCATCACTGTGTTCTTGTATCTGATGGGATTAGTTAAGAGGAAATTCCTATAGGTTTACCGGTTCACAAACTGAAGGATGCATAACATGGACAAATGTATTGTGACAATTTACAAGCTTTTATGCTATTCTAGAGCTGAGCGATTAATCGATTTTATCGATTAATTCGAATTTACAGTTAAGGACGATCTGTTTTTGTGAAAATCGATTTTCTCTGAGTTTTAATAATCACCACCGACGCTCCCCTGAGCTTAGCCCCGCCCCTCGCTCCTGCGCACAGCCCCGCCCCTGTCTCCCGCGCGCAGCCCCGCCCCTCTTTCCCTCCCTCCCGCGTGACTGCCTATTTAAAAAGCAACAGAAGTTGTTCATTTGTTGAAGTTTATTTGTATCATTTCTAACATATTTAGAGTGTTTTTTACTCACTTTTTTTTCTCTCTCACAATGTTAATCCTTTACAGCTTCAAAAACATCTATTATGCAAATTAGGTGATGTAATTTAGCGAGATTTTAGTAGAGGAAAAAAAATCTAAGATTTTTTTTTTTTTTGAGCCATATGGCCCAGCTCTATGCCATCCTGTTCTAAACCTATAGGCATTAGTGTGGAGTCGGTCCCCTGTTACAGCTCTAATAGGCTTTTCTGCACTTTGTTCACCCAGAACTAGTTTGATGCTAACACAACAGGCAAATCCCCATGACTGGTAAAATAAATCTGGCTTTCAATTCATTTTTACCTCTACCAGTGAAACACATAGTCAAACGCATAACTCATCCGCCCCCATGTTTAACAGTTGAAGAGGTCTTTTTTTTTTTTTTTTTTTTTTGCAACAGTTTTCTCTAAACATATATCTTCACTTACTGCAGCCAAACTTATTATTTTAACTTTTTTTTTGTTTGTTTTTAACTAAGGTGGTGCCATGTTCTATCATTTGCAAAAATATTGCAAAAGAATATGAGACAATAAACTCAAAACTCTGTATCGTGATATCAGTATTCTTAATAGAAGACTTTTTAGTATATATATATTTTTTGTGCTATTTACTGTATTTACAGTTAATATACATGCACTAAATATGACGCACTTTAGTTTTGCGGTACATTTTTAAATTTAATTCAATAACTTTATTTTAGTCACATTTTCTTTTTGTTACACTAGTGTTTAGAGGGTCCTAGTAAGGTAATACTAAATAAAACTAAAGTATATATTTTTGTTGCAGTAGTATATTCTTAAAATATTTTTAACTGAGGTTTTGTCATATCGCAAAGACTATTGTTTTTGCCAAAATACTGTGAAATATCATGATACTATTTAAGGGCCATATTGCCTACCTCTAATTTACCTTCGTCCATCAATGGCACATCAATAAAAATAGCTATCTTATAGCTGTCTTATACAACCAATTTTAAAATATATTAGGTTTATTTCACATGAACTCCAGTCTAAAGACTTTTTAAATAGCTTTTTCTCAGCCATTGCTCAATTATTGCTCATACAGTGCTCTTTGTTTTGCTGTAATGCTGAAGATAAAGATGTTCTCTTCTGGCAACAGAAAAACAGAAGTTAACAAGAAGGACAGACATTTTCCTCAGGCTTTTCTTGTCATTGTTTTGTAACAAAACCACTTCAGCTCTAAAGTAGTAAAAAGGAATTTTTGGGGAAGACCTGAGGGCAGCATCATGTCCATGTCCACGTCTTATACCCTCTCTAAGACACAGACACACACAAACACACACACACACAAACACACACACTGTGAGAACAGAGCTGGCGACTGAAGAGTTAGACTAACACTCTTGTACATCTTCATCTCCTTTCATTACCGCAGTGAAAGTCTCAGAACTCTCGCTCCTTTACAGCAGAATTAATTGCGAGAGACTCTCGCGCTTCACAGCAGACAGCCGACAAACTGCACACAATAAAAACACCATTACACAGCACTTCCCCCGGATTAACCCCCCCCCCCCCGAACGAATCAACACACAGAGAGAGAGAGAGAGAGAGAGAGAGAGAGAGAGAGAGAGAGAGAGAGAGAGAGAGAGAGAGATGATGGACAGAAGAGAGACAGACAGAAAAGAGAGACAGAATACAGAAAAAGAAAGAAAGACAGAGACAGTAACAGAGAGAGAGACAAACAGACAGAGGGAGAATGAGAGACACAGACAGACAGAGAGTGACAGACAGAAACAGAGAAAGACAGACAGATGGACAGAGATACAGAGAGAAATTGAGGTGGACAAATGGACAGAAAAAAGGCAGAAAGAGATACAGAGAGAGAGACAGGGAGACAAAAAGAGAATAACAGAGAAAGTGATAGAGAGAGAGGGAGACAGAAAAGATAGACAGAAAGGAACAGAAAAAGAAAGAAACAGACAGAGAGAGAAAGACAAAAACAGCGGCAGAAATAGAAAGACAGAGACAGAGATGGAAAGAGAAGGACAGAGAGACAGACAGAAAGAGACAGAGGGAGAGAATAACAGAAACAGAGAGGCAGACAGATGGACAGAGATATACAGAGAGAAAATGAGAGACAAATGGTCAGAAAAATAAGACAAAAAGAGATAGAGAGACTGGGAGACAGAAAGAGAAGGACAGAGACAGAAACAGCGAAAGAAAGAACAGTGAGAGACAGAAAAAAATAGATAATGAAAGAGAAAGAGACAGAGAGAGAGAGAGAGAGAAACAGACACAAAAAGAGACAGAAAGAAATAGACACAGTGTGAGACAGAAACAGAGATGAAAATACAGACAGACAGACAGATATAGATACATACAGACAGACAGAGAGAGAGGGTGACAGACATTAGAGTTGGGTGTTTTCCACTGTTTACATACAGTCATACCGTATCAAAACACTACGGAGGTATAGGGTATTACCGGGGGCTTGCATTTGCATAAAACTGACAGTCTTGTGTTTGTGGCTAAAATACTATAAAATTATGGATTATTATTTTTAAACTCAAAAATGATTAAATATAGAGTTCAGCTTGCTTACAGACAACCATGAGTCTGAGCATTTAAAAAAAATGTCTAGCACAGCTAATCAGAGGACTTAGCTAGCATGATAGCTAACATTCTGTTCATCATACAACATACTTAAATCTGTCTGACTGAAACTACACTTATATTTAAACGTTTTGATGAGAACGACAGAGCAACTGGACAGACAGAACACAGAAATTAACTTGTGGAATTTCACAAATGTTATAGTATATAACATTTTTAACAGCTGAAATTCTTGCATTTCCACAGAATTAATTTTGCAATCTGTCACTGTCTTTCTCTTTCTCTCTGTTTCTTTCTTTTTCTGTTTCTTTCTCTCTCTCTTTCTCTCATCTGTCTCTATCATCTCTCTCTCTCTCGTCTCTCTCATCTGTCTCTCGCATCTCTCTCTCATCTCGCATCTGTCTCTCTCATCTTGCATCTCACTCTCTCATCTCTCTCTCTCACATCTTGCATCTGTCTCTCTCTCATCTCACTCTCTCATCTCTCTCTCTCTCACATCTTGCATCTGTCTCTCGCTCATCTCACTCTCTAATCTCTCTCTCTCACAACTTGCATCTGTTTCTCTCATCTCTCTCTCATCTCGCATCTCTCTCTCTCTCTCTCTCGCTCATCAGTTGATTTATAATGACTACAATTCAAGATGGCGGCGTCCGAAAAACTACCTCATGTAACTGTGTATAAAGTGTTTTTAATAATCTACTTTAAAAACACTTTCAAAGCTATCAGGGTCCTCAGAATTCTACCAATGAAGTGTGGAGCTACTTTGAGCTGGATTAATGGTGTAAAGAGTGATTTTTTTGCATGGGCAGCGTTATGCCCCTATCACTAGCACTGTGAGTCTGTTGGGAGCATCAGTTCAAAGCTCTGTATTTCGGGATGCTGGGGTTGAACGGAGGTGGGCTATTTCACAAAAGTTAATACTCACTATCATATTTCACTAAACCCAAAGTCTATTTTACACTGGATTTCTCCTTTAAAGTGATCTGGCAGCATCTCACACACAAAACAGATTGCTGCTGTGAGAAATGAAGACGCCTAAGAAAGAAAAGAGAAATAACAAACATGACAACTCTCCATTCTTTTACACACACACACACACACACACACCATCTGTTTCACCTCCCTCACCCATTTATCTCTCTCTCTGCCAGCTGTTTCACTGGAAAGCTGAGCAGGTGATTAAGTGCTCCACCATACATTACATGTCCAAATGTTTGTAGACACTAATTCTAGAGAATAAAATCAGCCACTAGAGGCGCTGCAGAGCACTGTTTAGAACATCACCGCCAAAGAAGCAGATACATCTCACTAGCTAACACTAGCCAGTTAACATAAACAAGCTAATATATCAGAGTAATGTCTGGTAATGTCTCCTGCATGGAGAAAAAAAAAGAACAGCACTTTATTTAAGGAGCTCCTGTTGCTGTAAATTGCTGTATATTGATGGATAAATGATTCTGGGCTTGTATGGGGAAAGAGTGTAACTTTTGTCCGAGCTATGGATTAAATGTGCAATTCCATTATTAAATGCTATTTGCTCGTGTTTTTTTTTTTATCTTACTCGGATCAAAACACTTAAACAGTGAGGAACAGCAGCAGGAGCTCCTCCGATAAAGTGCTGTTTTCATTTTTCTCCAAACAGGACAGAGTGAGACACACATTTGACTCCACAAAGCTGAGCTTCCATCACACTAGTACATGTATTAGCTTGTTATGCTAACTAGCTAGCGTTAGTCAGCGAGCTGTATCTCCTTCTTTGGATGTATTTGTTGTTCTACACGGCGCTCCAGTTTACTGCCCAGCACTACTTGCTTGTTATATTAATATTTTTCTGGCAACCCTAATAAAAAGGAAATATAATAATATGTAATCTACTGTATCTAATGTAAAATAATTACAATCTTACTCTCGAACCCGACTCATCTACTCACATGCAATACAGAACAGATGAGCCGATTCAATCTTGAGGGAATGAAGGGGGACGTGATGGAGAAGCCAAGAACAGACTAGTGAGTCTGCTCGGGTTTTTAGCGGTCCCATCTGTCAGGCCCAGAGAGTTTTGGGTCAGACAGAGCTGGAGGACACAGGAAGCAGAGTGGAACGCAGAACTCCAGGCTTTAGGCTTCATGCGCAAACATTTACATCTGCTACCGTTAGCATATTTCCATATTCAGATAAGGATTCTGCCCGAGGCAACACTCCTACAACTCCAGCCAAAACAATGTGGACACACCTGACTCTGCAGTTTTCATTCTAGTTTCTAAACTCACTGTCCATCTGATCAGCTCCACTGATAATAGAGGAGCACTGGAGTAGTTCTACATGATGTAGTCCTGTATCTGTTTCCCACAGAAGAAAAACTAGAAAAACACCACAGAACAGCCATTACTATTATTATTAGCTGGGTGGCGGGTCATTTGTTCTCAGCAATGCAGTGATTAGCACTGATTAGCATGGTGGTGGTGGTGGTGTATGAGGTATTAGAAGTATGTATTGTGCTGGTAAGAGTGAGTGAATCAGATACAGCAGTGTTGCTGTAGTTTTTAAACCCCTCACTGTGTCACTGCTGGACTGAGAATAGTCCCTCAACCAGAAATATCCATCAATACATCATACATCATTTAAGTTTACTGAAAATGAATGGTCATGTAGCTCGCCATCAGCTGCCGGAGCCCTGAGAGAGCACAATTGGCCTTGCTCTCTCTGGGTGGGTACAGTAGATGGCGTCCTTTCCCCACATCACTCCAAAAAGGTGATGTCGCTCAGCACAATAACAACTGGCGTCTGTGAGCTGTTGTGTCAGAACCGAGTCGCTGCGCTTTCCTTCAAGCGCGCTGTGATGCTACTCAGCAATGCTGCATCAGCAGCAGCTCGAAAGAGATGGTAGCTGACTTTTCATGTGTCGGAGGAGGTGTGTGCTAGTCTTCACCCTCCTGGTGTTTGGACATCACTAGTGATAGGGAGAGTCCTAATGAGTGGGTTGGGTAATTGGCCATGTCAATTGGGGAGAAAAGGGGATAAAAATGAGAACATTTACAAGAAAATTTATATTGTGTCAGAAGTTCAGAAGTGTTAAAACGTCTCTGTTGGTAGAACGGTATTAGGAACCAGGTTAAGCCTCGTCCTTCCGCAGCTCTACCTAGACCAGCAGAGAGCATGAGCCCTGATCATTTCCTGTGAGAGGCTTTGCATTTCCTCTCAGCCTGATCTCTGCAAAATCCCCAACAGCAGCAGCAGCAGCTGACAGAGCACGCTCTACAGTCTGTTTACCATGACTCAAACACAACGTATTATAGTCACATGCAACAAAAAAAATATTGGTATACCGTATTGGAATTGAACATTTTAAAACAATACCCAGAAAAATTCAACACAGAAATTCAAAATGTTGAGTTCTTGAGGTGTTTACTGATTGTTCATCAGAGATGCAAATGGCTTCTTTCAAGGTTTCTATCTAAATTTCTTGGAATCTAAAGGTGAATTCTTACTAGAATGTTCCATGTCATGTTAAATAGGGCAGCAATTGTGGTTACAAACTGAAATCTGTGCAGAAACCAAACTGATGCACATTTAAGGTGGAATGGAAAATCTGAATGGGAAGCTGAGGAGTAAACTATACTCAGTTTCGCCCAAATTTTAAATCAATCATATGTACACCCTAAATAGTTCAAACAGTGGTTTCACTTCCACTGGAAATGTGCTGACTGACATTTAGACTAACTTACTGACATTTGGGGCAACCTTGAACTAATGACTAGAGAAGCCGGTTTCGGAAAGGTCATCAGTTCAAATGCCTGCAGAGACAGGAAGGAACTGCATGTAGTCCCTGACAGGCAAATACCTTGTATCTCCAAAATAGTTATTTTTCAGTATATGCGTCCATAATACCTTATAATATTAAATTATTAGTTTTGTCCCGATACCAAAATTACAGTTTTTAATACGATACCTGCCTAAATATCTCAATACCAACTGAAACAACACCACGACAGAATGGAATAACAGAAGAAGATCGAACATGGTATTAAAATATTTTTTTCATTATTAATAAAAAGCAAAAAAAAAAAAAAAAACATAAAAGATTAATAGTGTGATTATGTTCATTCCTCATTTTAATTAACTACAAAATTATGGAATTTCATTTATAGTTACTTTTGTGAACTATTAGCTGTTTGAGAGGAGAACCTTTCCTGACAAAAAAAAAGAAAAAAAAAAAAGACAGTGATGTCAACAGCCCCGCCCCCACGTGTGCGCCCATTTGAAATTTGAAGTTCGAGAGAAGAGTCACTGTTCATTGTTTTGATATGCATGATCAGTTAAAAGCAGAACAAAATGGAAAATAAGGCATTTAAAAGGTTGGAAACATTTAAATTGTAAAATCTGCTGATATTTTGTACATTATCATGTGATCTGTGCGTTTTTTAGATGCTTTAAGGAACTTGAGTTGAGTGTAGAATCGGTTTACGAATCAAGTGCAAATTTGAATCAATGATTCAAAACATTGCATACCATCAACGTGAAAAAACACACTGTTCACTGTGCTGCCTAAAATGTACAAATATTTATTGAACATTTAACCTTTTTAATTAATATTCCATCAGACTAACAAACACAGCACATAGACATTTACCTTACATGGGTTATATTAGTCATGGATTTACTTCAGCAGTGCTCCTCTCATTACATGTAATGACGGCTAAGTATAGTACAGCTCGTAGCTTTCAGCGGGAAAGCATCCAGTGTGTAAAGAGGAAGTGAACTCATAGCTAACATGATAAGTGATGCTTAAAACATTCACTTGTGTTTTTATATGTTTATGAGTAAAGCAAAAATAAAAAAAAATAAAAAATGAACTTAAACTTGCCGTTTGTCGAATCTCTCTGTTGGCTAACTTCCTCAGGGAGCTGGGAAGGGAGGTTGGGTGGGGTGTTGGTTTGCCCCTGCTGACTAAGATACCTTCTGCTCCCTGGAATATAACTTAAAATACTTTCTGGCATATATTTTGAGTCCCTAATCGTAACGCCTGTATTGTTATATATACCATATTGCCAGTTTTTTTTTTTTTTTGCTATATACTGCCCTAACTGTGACAATATCCACATGTAGTAAGTAGCAGTAGCACCAGTTCTCTTCCCCGAAAAAAAAAAGAAAGAGAGGTCTGTTTACACAGTTTGGCCTATTGTATAATAGAACCAGAGCTTTAGCTTTAGCCACACACAGAGCACAGTGAAGTGTGTGTGTGTGTGTGTGTTTGTGTATAAGTGTGTGTATATGTGAGTGAGTATAAGGGCTATGCTTGGACAAAAGGGTTTCACACACACCATTAAACACAGCTCCAATCTTATCAATACTTCCTTGTACTCGGGAGTGTGTTTGTGAGATTTCCACTCAGGCCATTGTCAGTGTTCACAGTTACACACACACACACACACACACACACACACACACACACACACAAAAATGTGCACCCTCTGTTCAGGACCCAACAGAAACAAAACTAGCTGAACAGTTTCTCTCCTGCTTTTGTTCTCCGGGTCAATGTTGTTTTTGTCTGGTGGACCCCACACCCGAGTCCAGCACAGTCCAGCAGCACGTGCCAGGATTTACCTCCAATACCAGACTGGTCAAGCTAGCGATTGGAGCATAATTGTACAAGCTACGCATCATTTAGCATGGCTTTAGAGCAGCATTATGTAGCGTTTTTGCCTTAAAACAGCAGCCGGAGCGCTGTCGGACGCTGCTACTGCACTGTGTAACTTTGGGGAAGCTGCCCAAGATTATTTTTAAACTGATCAAAAAATTGATCAAATACAATGTTTGGTTTGCTCACAGACTAAGTAAACACTGCACACACATTTAATTCTTACAGTAAATTTATTTATCGGCAGACTGATGGCTGAATATGTTCAGGAATTTTGTGCCATTTCTATCTGTCCTGCTCATCCTGTGCTTTCTGACACGTTTCTGTACATGTAGATTTAGGGCAGGGGTGTCCAAACTTTTTTTGTTGGGGGCCAGAAGGATAAATATATTTGAAGTCACGGGCCACAGACTCTGCAATAAAACAAATAATGAAATATACCACTTTAAATAATACATTTTCCTGATTATTTCATTTACACACCATTTTACTTGACTTACTATCTTTATCTTTGACAGCGTTGTGTAACCTAAGATTTTTCAAATTGATGTTTAATTTCATGATGTCTCTTAATATAAAACTCCTTAATTGCGCCAACTTTTAGATTCTTTGGCCCGTTTTTTCTGCGCTAGAAATGCCCACCCTCTCCGCTTTTAGACTCTTTGGCCCGTTTTACTGCGCTAGAAATGCGCACCCTCTCCGCTTTTAGACTCTTTGGCCCGTTTTTCTGCGCTACAAATGTGCACCCTCTCCGCTTTTAGACTCTTTTGCTCCGTTTTTCTGCGCTAGAAATGCGCACCCTCTCCGACTCTTTGGCCCGTTTCTGACACCTAGCGTTCAAACTTTAAATCTCACATTATAAAAACCTGCTTAACAGCGGGCCAACTTTCATTCTATTTCTAAAATACCTCGTGGGCCGCTCCAAAAAAGGAAACGGGCCGCAAATGGCCCGGGGGCCGTAGTTTGGACATCCCTGATTTAGGGGGATAATGGAATGAAACCCTCACGGATCTCTTCTTCTTGAGCTCTCATGTAGTCAGTGTGAGGAACCTGTAAGAGACGTTTGTTCACAGATTTTGTTCACAGTCTTTTTTTTGGTATATTTGCAGAGTAGCATCCCAGCTCACTTGGAGGTTCTGATACATCAGCTCACAGACGCCCTGTGCTGTGACATCACCCATTAGTAATGTGTGTGGAGAGAGAGCGCCATCTACCCACCCGGAGGGAGCAGGGCAAATTTAGCTCCCTCTGAGTGCCGGCAGCTTGATGACAAAGCTGCATGAGCGGGGTTTCTGTCTTTTTTGTCAAACAAATTTGTTTAAAGTCCACAATCCACCAAGACTATTGCCGTTTTTGAGAAACTCAGCCCTCAGACCAGTTGGACAGGGCGTACACCAAGCTCTGTCTGATAACCATGTCCTCATCTCACTCCGTCAGTCTGTCAGAGTTTAGGCCATCATGTGCTTCCTCAGTGACCCAGATAGCCAACTTACTGGAGCTGCCCGAGTCTGAGAGGATATTTCCTCTGCATCCCAACTGAAACCACATTGTTATTTCCTTTCACCATCTCCATGTGACTTCTCTACTGCAGGCACTCTCCGCATTAGCAGCTCCTGTTATTGAAGGAGCCGAGGGAGCTGGAGCGAATCGGGAGGCACTGTATTACTCTACATTTAGCTCATTTTTATACTTAATAAAAGCTGTAAGAAGTGCTGAAAGGTGTGGCTGTTTATTTCACTTTCAGGATATTGCAACAAGAAACAGAGGGACCGCCCAGGGGATGAAAGTCTGGAATAATACTTTCGGAAACAAGGCCAACACCCTGGTTGATTGTCTTCGACTGAACGAAGAAGCTTAACAACTGACAGTCTTGTTGACCTTACCCAATTCCGGCCGAAAGAGATTTTTTAGGACAATCAGGGGTAGTCGGATTGCAGCATTTTAGTTTCTTTCTCTTTAGGTTTAGGGTTGAATGTTGGTTGTATTTAAAGGAAGATACGCAGTAAAAAAGCAAGACACTGATGCAAAGCACCAAATGCTATCTGAGCTGCAGTAACACCGCCTTTTTGTGAAGATTTAGACTGCTAAACATAAATGAGCGAGTTAAAAATCCAGGTCTGGGGAACCTGAAATTCATGTACAGTTCATGCACATACAAGTATACAAGTCATTAAAGCAACAGTCCGTAAGATTTTGGTATTTGATGGTATTTAGCGATTTCGAGAGCACTCTTTTGAAAACGTGTAATGTAAATAAATTGCAAGTCAGCAAACCTACCAGACATACCCGGAAAAAAATCTTACAGACTGCTGCTTTAAACACATCAGAACCAAATTTGAAAGTAGTTTGAAATAAGAATCCAATTGGATTTGTACAGACAAGTTAATCTAGACGCTCAAATAAGGTGAGATTCTAGCGTGTCTCTTGTCCGTCACTTATATAGCGCTTTTCCATCAAAAGAACTTTGGGTCCCACTGCGAACGAAAGTTCCTGGTTCTGGAACTTACATTTCTTGGTGAAAACACTGCAAACGGTTCAAGATTAGGTTCTCGAACCAGAACGTTGCCATTAAGATTGTGACAAACAATGACCACGTCAAATCCAGAGCGATAGAAGTAAGGGGGTACAAGAAGAACGCCGCCAAAGTTTAGTAGTTTGGATGCTGACCTTGATACCACAGCAACCCATGCAGACATGTTTCGTGATGCCTGGACGGGCAAAACCCTTCCAAAACTACCTTGCAGAAATTCATCTTAAAAGAACAATTAATCCAAATTGCCCGCAGTCGGAACATAGCCTAAGTAGCTGAGATCACCAACCAGATGGGGTGTCTAGATTCTCCTAGACTTACCGTGTTTTCTGCAGTCCTACTTTTAGATTGGTGACCCACCAACAAGGCTTGGCCTGCAGCACTGTGCTAGCCCACATTCCCATCTACGACCAACCGTTCGCCTCTAACCAAGCCTACATCCAGAGATCCTCCATCTGCTGCATGTTCTGCTTGCCCAGCTCTCGCTCATGGCACTGCCCTGTTTGGCACGGTGGCATCTGCCAAGCTACTACACCCTCCCAGTGGTCAGCCCCTTAAATTGGACATTTCCAGTGAAGCTCAAAAGGGCGGTTACCCCTCAGAGACGTCCGGAAGCTCCTGCTGCATGTTCTCCAGAGCCAAAAAGGAAAGGGCTGTGTCCCAAATCTTAAATTTCTACTAACCCAGTTTTCTGCGGAGGCTGACTGCACGCTACATGGGCAGGGATTCCGACACAGCAGGTTTCCTCAGCTCAGACTCAATCAACGGGGTCGGCTGCACAGTCGATTCAAATTTAAATGCAAAACTGGTCCAGATGCCTGTTCTCTCTCCCTCCATCTCTCACTCCCTTTCTTTCTTACTTTCTTTATCATGCTCTCCTTATTTTTATCCTTCTTCTCCATGCCACACCCTCTGTTATTCCCCCCCTTTCTTTCTCACCCACCCAATTCTTACTTTGGCCTACTGCCTTTAGATTATCCACCTCTTTTTTCCCCAGTCTTGCTTCCTCCTTTCACCCTCGCCATTTTTTTTTTACCTTTTCTACGCCTCTTTCTTGCTCCTTTCCCCCCTCCCTCTTTGCTCCCTTTTCTAGTTAATTTCTCCCCATTACATTTCTTCATCTTCTACATATTTTCCTCCTATTTCTCTCCCAAACATTCACTCTACACCTGTCGCCTTCTACTTTTCTTCTAGTCTTATCTTTCACTTACCTTTTCTTACATTTTCTTTTTCTTTCCTTCTCTACCATCAACTACTTCATCCATTTCTATTTGTTATCCCTGTATCTTTCCTTTTTAACTTCACTCTCCTCTCACATTCCCTTCTTCACAATCATTTGTCCTCACAACACTCATCTTCATTTTGTCTTCTCGTTTCACATTTTTTTTTACTAGTCTTTTTTTTTTGTTCTGTTTATTTTTCCTCCATTTCTCTCCTTAATCATTCTTACCTTCACCTGTCGGCATCATTTTTGTCTACTTCTCTCCTTCTAAATCTTCTCCCAGTCTCACCTTTCACTTTCACTCTCATTTTGACCTTCTTTCTATCTCTATCTTTCTTATCCTCCTCTCTACCTTCTCTTATATCTGTTCTTTTCTTTCAGTCACATTTCTCAGCTTCTTTTGATTTCCTTCTACATTTATGCTTGTCACCCCTCAACTTCCTTCTTCCCAATCTTGCATCCTTTGTTGGTTTTATTTCTTCTACTTCCTGTTCCTTTTAATTATTTTCTTGCTGTATTATTTGTCCTTACACTTTTCACCCCTGCCCCAGCCCTCCTTCTAACTTTTCTTTCTCTTCTCTACCATTTTCCTACCTTCCTTTGCCTCTTTCTTTTCCCTCTTCCCAATCTTTTATCCCTTTTTCTTAACTCTTTCTTCTTCCTTTTACCTTTCAATTTCCTTCCCTCTCAGTTTCTCTCCCAGTTATTCTCACCTTCAACTGTCACCTTAATCTTGTCCACTTTCGTCTTTTTAATCCTTTTGCAGTTCCCTTTTTCACTTAACTTTTCTACCATCGCTCTGTCTTTCCCTTTCAATCTTGATCTTTTCCCTACTGCAATCTATTTTCTGTATTTGTCATATTTTCACTCTGGTTCATTTTTGCTCTTCGTGCGTTTCTGGTCTCGATTCGACCCAGATATCAAACATACTCCTTTTATTAACTGCTGATAATGCACAGTTTAATCTGATACATTAGCCAGATAACACTAAATACCACAGCTGTGGACAAATGCTGTCTCTGCTCCATGCTAAACTGAGCGCAGAGTGTGCAGTGTACACTGTTCGCAGCTTTCTAGCTTATGGGCCAGACAGCGCTGACCAATCAGAGGAGACGACATGCTTGTGTGGTTTATTGGTGCATATTTTGGTGTGTTTAGGTTTATGCCTGTGTGAAACCAAACCAAACAGAGGGAGAAAATGCTCAAAAAGGACAATAGAAACCAACTCCAGGTGTGAAAACGCCCTTAATCACATTTCTGCAATTTCTTTCTGTTCCCTTTCCACCTTCATTTTTTACACCTCTATACTTAGTCTTACCCATCTACTTGGTCTTAGTGTGTTCTTTCAGTTTTATTTCTCCTTCTTTAACTGGTACTTTTTTTCTCCACTACTTCTTTCCGACTAACCTGATCTCCAGCTTCTCTTTCTTTTTCCTCTTCTTAAATCTTCATTCTTGTGTTTCTGTCTTTGTTTCTTAGTTTCTTTCCCTCTCTGTGTGGAAAAGCCTTCAGCTCAAGAGTTCGTCTAGTCGATGTCTTCAAGTAGACCGACCATCTTAAACCAAGAAAACAGCTCCAACAGTCCCTTCTATGTCTTTGTGTGTGTGAGCGAGACAAGACGGGCTAACAGGGACCCGATAATGGCATGGGCTTGGCCCGGACTCAGGCGGCCCACTTCGGGGTCAAAGCCACCACTGTTCCCCCATTTAATAAGACCGCCGGCACAGGGAGCTGACAGCTGTGTGTAAGGTCTGAGAGGGAGTGAAGCCGAGCCAAATCGCTTCCCTCTGAGTGGACTGAGCTCAGGGTGGGCCAATACGGCCAACAATAGGATAGTGTCATAAATCATTTTATCATGCACTGTTCTGGACACATACGTCCAGAGAAAGGGATCCAGAAAAACCTTCTAAAGATTTTTTAAGCTACTTTGAGGGCACCAGATTGCTGACCTCTCCTACACTAAGCTGTGGAGCAGTGGAACTACATTGTATGGAGAGATGGTGCTCCATCCAATACCTTTGGGGTTTTGGGAAGAGGTGGACTGCAAAAACTATGTAAACCTTCCCAGGAAAGTAGAGGCTGTTGCTGCAGAATAATGGATAAATGCTAAATCATTAAAAATAGCCTTAATTTCCGAAGAAATCTAGGGCTGGACAATATTCCAAATAGCCAACATTTATACCATGATAAATTTCATAATTTTGCTCCATGCAATTTAATACGATATTAATATAAATAGCATGAGGGAAGCATGAAGTGCTGTAAGATTTTGTAGGAAAACAAAACTGCACTGACTTTGGACTTGATAATAAAACACAGTGGATCAACACCAGCAGATGACAGACATGTCTCTCCAAACCATCACTGATCATCAGTAAATTTTACATTTCATTTGTAAATCAAGGGAGCAGAGTCTAGAGGAAGAGTGGAGAGACACACAGTCCAAACTGCTTGAGGTCTAGTGTGAAGTTTCCACCAATCAGTGATGGTTTGGATAAAGAGACATGTCATCTGCTGGTGTTGATCCACTGTGTTTTAATATCAAGTCTAAAGTCAGTGCAGTTTTGTTTTCCCACAAAATCTTACAGCACTTTATGTTTCCCTCTGCTACTGACAACTTTTATGGAGATGTGGATTTCATTTTCCAGCAGGACTTGGTACACTGCCCACACTGCTATAAAAGTACCAATTGGTCTTAAATAATATTCTAACTTTTTGAGACACTGATTTTTGGATTTTCATTGATTGTAAGCCATAATCATCAACAATAAAATAAATAAACACTTAAAATAGATCACTCTGTGTGTAATACATCTATATAGTATACGAGTTTTACATTTTGAATTGAACAATTGAAATAAAGTAACTTTTCAATGATTTTCTAAATTTTCTGAGATGCACTAGTATAAATATATTCTTTTAATATGTACATCTCAATTGAAGACATACGTATCCTATTCAAATCTTCTGAAAATAACATCCAGCCTGTGTGAATGTTTTTCTATGATATAATTTGTCATTTTTAGGTTAATACATCTGCATCAAACTTTTAAAATGTACTGCACTATTAGTGTAGGGCTCTAAATGTTTAAAAGTCAATGTGCAGTAAAACTTGCATTGGATCGGATGACGACTAATCGCCCAATCAAAAAAAATAATCGTCAGATTAGTCGACTACTAAAATTGCAATAGTTGCAGCCCTACAACCAAGGCGAGACGAGACAAGACAAATTCTTTGAGAATGGACTCAAGACTGGACTACAGCTAGGCCTGTCACAAAAATTGCAATATTGATTTATCGTACAATAAATTAACATGACCTTAAACATTTTTGATAACGTGATGAATCGTCTATTGTATTTGTTTGTATGTTTGTTCACATATATAACAGTAAACAGTATTTTAGGCAGTCATGCTTCAATAACTGACTTCATACAGACTAAATTAGGTGAAGAAATAGGTATAAAATTCCCAAACTAATTATAATAAATGATTAACTAAAAAAAAAAAGTGGTATTTAATAGTCTTAAAAATTCAAAAAATATCGTCTATCGCAATACATTCTGGGACAATACATCGTCCACAAAAAATTCTTATCGTGACTGGCCTAACTACAGCACTACCTACCAAACCCCCACCCTGCCCCCTTACTGATCCCACCGCACCACACCCACCCCAAGCTCTAAAAGCTCTATTGTGATGAGTGAGGAAGGTGGCTAGCCTTAGGTTGATTAGCAGCGGGTGATAATGAACGCTTATCAACACCCTCCTACCCTAAACCCTAACACACACACACACACACCCACACACACACACCCACACTTCCCCCGACAGAACAGCTTACAGCACAGAACCTGAAACAACACACTTCTGCATGCACTGCTGAGCTGTAATGGATTGAGTTGCAGAGGCCGCGGTGCTCAACCGACCGTCATACCAAGCTTCTGTTAGACTCAGGTTTAGATTTATTACACATTCGGGGGCCCTTTATTTTACGGTTGTTGTCAGAGATGTTCATTTTTGGCAGCGGCGATTCTAGATACAGAGGTTAAAGGATGAACCCAGCCAGAGCACCCTCCCTAAAAAAAAAAAAAAATCTAAACTGTACATTGGCCTTTTTAAAATAAGATTTTTTTGTGTACGTTATATATTGTCCCAGAAATTATTAAAGCACAACGACTCGGTTCTGATACATCAGCTCACAGAAGCCCTGTGCTGCAGACATCACCCTAGGAGTGATGTGGGGAGAGAGCGCCATCTACCCACCCGGAGTGAGCAGGGCCAATAGTGCTCCCTCTGAGCGCCGGCAGCTTGATGGCAAAGCTGCACGAGCGGGGGTTCGAACCTGCGACCTCCTGCTCATAGTGGCAGCGCTTTAGACCGCTGGACCACTCGGCACCCCAAATGAACTGATTCTAAAATGCAAATATCATTATCTATTAGGGGTGTGACGAGACACTAATATCACGAGACGAGACGAGATACAATACTGGGTTCACGAGAACGAAATGAGATTTAAAAATAACATTTTAAAGAAAACGTCAGTTTTATTTGACAAACTCTTATAACGCAAACTTAACACACTGGTTTCTCTCACACATTGATTCTATAAGAAATAGAAATAAGAATAAAAAATAAAAATAACACTTTTCTAGTTCTTATATAGTGCAAACAATAAGTGCAAACCACAACCAGTCATATTAAGTCTATGGTTTGTGTTTTTTCTCCTAAATCTCTTGTAATTTAACTATGCATAACCACAACCAGTCATATTAAGACTATGCTTGAAGTGCAAACAGAGACAGAACATGTTTTTAAATACAGTACAGAGTTAAGAGATTAGTACAACTGCCTATGAAACAGTCACGTGTACCATTTACTTACAGTATTTACTAGGGCTGTGAATCTTTGGGACAGTAAGAGCACTGTCGCGCGGCTCTTTTTACTGTACCGCAGAGCTCACCTACTGTTTTTTTCCCCCCCGCGAGACAGGTTTAAGCTTGACGGGAAATATCGGCACGTTTTAAATAAGCTGAATAATTTTATAAAAGTATGTAGACTTTTGCTGTTTAGTCCGGGGTATGTGATGCGATGCGATGAAAAGTTGAGCCAAAGTGAACTTTATGCAAATGAATCCAACCAAAGGAATGAGTCTATTTAATAATTAATAGTTATTAATATATAGCAAATGTAGCTTGTATAAAACCATTTCCCCATTTCTTAAATGGCACCACCTGTGGTTTCTGAGAAACCAGATCTATCAATAACCTTTATTTGAGAAGAAACACTGGATCTACCTGGTTGAACCTGGTTGCTGTAGAACCTTAGTAACGCCCTTGATTTCTAAGAAAACAGTACATAAGTTGGTGTCAACACACTTTACTAAAGTGGTGCTCCTTGTAGTAAAAACACAGAAAAAAAAACAACAACATATGAGCCAGAGAAACTGCTGTGAGCAACCACAAGTACCATTCTAAGCATCGAATGTTAGATTAGTCACAGTATAGTACACTATATCGCCATTCAAACCATTTGCAAACCAAACAAGCTGCCCTTTAGCAGGCATGCAAAATGTAGGCCACCAAATTGGAGCTCTTGCACCTTGGTGGTCACTCACTCTGAACGCTGTAAAAGCTCTAATTTATCCACAGCTGTAGATATATATTACCTGCTTTTAAGAACTTAGAGAAGCTCTTTGACAAGAAAAGTAGGTTAAAATACAGTTAAGAAGATGAATGAAAGCGTAATTAGAGACTCTGTCTTCTTCATTAAGGTGCTTATCTACCATTATCATTACCATTACAACAAACCATGCTATTGCAACCCGCCAGCATTTAGGACATTCCCAATCTGTATTGGTTAAAATATATAGCATTTCCAGCATTACAATTTAGCACTTTACACAGCCTTCCCCAATAACTCTTGAAACTTGGTGGTCACTGAAATTGTGTAATTATAAATGCTGTAATTTGTCCACTGTTGTAGATATAGGCTAGTATCTGTTTAAAATACATTTAAGAGCAGGTTTAATTAGATACAGTCATATGAAAAAGTTTGGGCACCCCTATTAATCTTAATCATTTTTAGTTCTAAATATTTCAGCCATTTCAGTTTGATATATCTAATAACTGATGGACACAGTAATATTTCAGGATTGAAATGAGGTTTATTGTACTAACAGAAAATGTGCAATATGCATCAAACCAAAATTTGACCGGTGCAAAAATATGGGCACCCTTATCATTTTATTGATTTGAATACTCCTAACTACTTTTTACTGACTTACTGAAGCACAAAATTGGTTTGGTAACCTCATTGAGCTTTGAACTTAATAGCCAGGTGTATCCAATCATCAGAAAAGGTATTTAAGGTGGCCAATTGCAAGTTGTTCTCCTATTTGAATCTCCTCTGAAGAGCGGCATCATGTGCTCATCAAAACAACTCTCAAAAGATCTAAAAACAAAGATTGTTCAACATAGTTGTTCAGGGGAAGGATACAAAAAGTTGTCTCAGAGATTTAACCTGTCAGTTTCCACTGTGAGGAACATAGTAACGAAATGGAAGACCACAGGGACAGTTCTTGTCAAGCCCAGAAGTGGCAGGCCAAGAAAAATATCAGAAAGGCAGAGAAGAAGAATGGTGAGAACAGTCAAGGACAATCCACAGACCACCTCCAAAGAGCTGCAGCATCATCTTGCCCCATCTACCTCACCATGCTGACACAAGACAAAACAAAGATGCTCCCCAGAAGCTCCTGCACCTTGTTATTCACTGTAATTGGTGCAATTATGCAATTATTAAAATGTTGTACAGATGTTAGCTAAGTTAAATGTTTAGAAGATAAATGAAGACATAATTAATTAGAGACTCTGTCTTCATTAGTGTGCTTTTTTATCTAAACCATTACATTCAAACATGAGGTAACAACTAGGATTGTAGGGTTCAGGGCATTGATGAACTGGCTTTGTTGCAGATTTTGACATTTAAAACGTTCAAAAGAATGTTTTTCCCCAGGTTTTTCCCCAGTCTACCCCAGCATGCTGACACAAGACAATGAGAACAGGTTTAAATAGCTACAGTTTAGAACATAAATGAGACCATATAGTGACTTATCTAGATCATTATAATCATGCTGTAGCAACTTGCCAATGTTGAGGACATTCATCAGCTGGATTTGTTGCAAATGTTGATATTTTAAAACGTTTAAATGATGTTTTTCCAAGGTTTTACCCAGTCTACCTCACCATGCTGACACAAGACAACACAAAGATGCTCCCTAGTAGCTCCTGCACCTTGGTGGTCACTGTAATTTATGTAATTGCTGCAATTTATTCAATGTTAAACGTCTAAAAGATGACCCCATATAAACCCATAATTAATTAGAGATTCTGTCTTCATTTGTGTGCTTATTTATCCAAACCATTACACACAAACATGCTACACATCAACTTGCCAGGGTTCAGGACATTCATAAGGTGGCTTTGTTGCAAAATCGGACATTTAAAACGTTTATATAAATGTTTTTTCCCAGGTTTTTACCCAGTCTACCTCACCATGCTGACCCAAGACAACACAAAGATGCTCCCCAGTAGCTCCTGCACCTTGGTGGTCACTGTAACTGATGTAATTGCTGCAATTTGTTCAATGTTTAACGTCTAAAAGATGATCCCATATAAACCCATAATTAATTAGAGACTCTGTCTTCATTTGTGTGCTTATTTATCTAAACCATTACATTCAAACATGCTGTAGCAACTTGCCAGGGTCCAGGACATTCATAAGGTGGCTTTGTTGCAAAATCTGACATTTTTAAAACGTTTAAATTAATGTTTTTCACAGGTTTTTACCCAGTCTACCTCATCATGCTGACACAAGACAACACAAAGATGCTGCTCAGAAGCTACTAGAGCCAGAGCTCACTCTCTCACAGCAGCAGCAGCAGCACTGAGAGCAGCACCACACCACAGACACACCGCCGTTTCTCCTGTAAAAACACAGCCAGCGCGCTTATAAACGCTTATAAGTCACTGAAAATATCGTAATAGACATTTTACCTCGTTTTGTGTCCAATAAAACCGGTACAGCTCATTTTCCTCGCCGGTAAAACCCGGTAAACCCCACTGGCGTTTCGCTGCCGTGCCGAGTTCAATGTGATCTGATAGTAGCCAGCAGTTGACAGTGGCCGCTAAGCCCCGCCCCCCTAATCTCCACCTTTTCTGATTGGCTGCACTCTCCTCGTCGCTCCGTCGTCACCAAAGAAACGCAATATAAGCATGGTAACCGCTAGTGGGCGTGTCCCAAAAGGAGAAACAGCAGCCAATAGCAGTACAGTTTGATGCCCAGGGGCGACGCCCACCTGTTAGTCGGCGCTCTCATTGGTGGACAGACAAATCCATCACCAAACAGGCGGGAACGGTTGAATTAGATTATGATAATTTATGCAAATATGTTCGCTGCCGGTGGCTCCCCGCGCTAATTATCATAAAGGCGGCAGACTGAATTATTATGCAAAATAGAAAAAGAAGAAAATAGGAAAAGGTGACCATGCATAAAAATTAGAATTGAATTAAAATTGAATTAAAAGAACAAATTTTTCTGCTTTATTCAAAAATAATTAGATGAATTAAACATAAGATAAAAGTGTCTATGCAAAATATGCAACTATACTACTATAAACTACTATAAACTATAATATTATGACTATATACAGCTCTGGAAAGTCTAGAAGTTTCTCTGATTTTGCTATTTATAGGTTTATGTTTGAGTAAAATGAACATTGATGTTTTATTCTATAAACTACAGACAACATTTCTCCCAAATTCCAAATAAAAATATTGTCATTTAGAGTATTTATGTGCAGAAAATGGGAAATGGCTGAAATAACAAAAAAGACGCAGAGCTTTCAAACTTCAAATAACGCAAAGAAAACAAGTTCATATTCATAAAGTTTTAAGAGATCAGAAATCAATATTTGGTGGAATAACCCGTGTTTTTAATCACAGTTTTCAGGCATCTTGGCATCATGTTCTCCTCCACCAGTCTTACACACTGCTTTTGGATAACTTTGATTTTACTCCTGGTGCAAAAATGCAAGCAGTTCAGATTGGTTTTTATGGCTTGTAATCATTTTTTAACATAAATATAAATATAAAAACAATGTAATAGATTTTACATGGCTATACTACTACTCTGTAATTTGTGTTATGGAGTAATTCCACCAACATTTCAGTATAAAGCTTTTTTGCTTTTTCCTTCAGTGTTTTAGTTTAATGTTCTATTATTTACAATATTTTATTGTTTTTTATTTATTTATTTGAAAGGGCCATTTCTACAATTAAAACACACTTATTTGGATTGATATATTATACATATACTTACTTAATTGTCTACACTCATTTTAGTCAGTAAATGTATACATTTCCTGGCTTATTTATTATAAGTAAAGTCTGGATTTATTTTCTTTTATTCTGAATGTACAGTAACTGCTGCCGCATTTAAGTTCTACTAAGGCCAAGGTTGCCTTACAATACTCTGCAGAGCTGGGCTGCACCAATATTGTGTAAATTCATATACTATACTATTCCTATATGCATACTTTAGCTTTCTGGGACATGGCAAAAGTCACTGGACATGATACTAGTTCCTTTCAGAGTAAATATATATCATAATAAATATGATTTTTTTTTTATTATGAAAATTACAACAAATAGTAAAATCCTAATATTTAAAAAAAAGGCATTATTAGATTTGTTTATTAGACAAGAAAAAAACATATAGAGTGACTGGACTGAAATGATCCACATATACAGTGCATACATTCATTAATAATGACTGAATTAACAGCTTGGTATTGCGTTTTAAATTATTAATTTGGGTCAGATATTCAAGCGAGCAGCCCTGCAGTGCTGATATTCAATTCAGTTAATGTTAAAATGACCCCATTGTCCATTTACTCTATAGACAAAAGTATTGGGACACCTCAGTGTTCATTGTTTCTTTTAAAATGAATCATTGGAGAATTGGATTTCATTCAATTCAGTGACGAATTGTGACACACACCAGCAGATGACATGTCTCTTTTTCCAAACCATCACTGATTGGTGGAAACTTCACACTAGACCTCGAGCAGTTTGGACTGTGTGTCTCTCCACTCTTCCTCCAGACTCTGCTCCCTTGATTTACAAATGAAAAATTTACTGATGATCAGTGATGGTTTGGAGAGACATGTCATCTGCTGGTGTTGATCCACTGTGTTTTATTATCAATTCCTTCATCTGACAATGTTTATGGAGATGCGGATTTCATTTTCCAGCAGGACTTGGCACACTGCCCACACTGCCAAAAGTACTAACCGGTCTTATATAATATTAAAATTTTCTGAGAGACTGATTTTTTTTTATTTATTGGCTGTAAGCTAGGGGTGTGCCATATCATATCATACGTGATAATATAACCAACATTTTTAAAATATCGTGAACGATATTATACTCTAAAAATATCGTGCCATTTCACTCACCTCCACTTATTACATCAGGGTACTTTTTCATTTTCCTTTATATATCTACTAGAGACAGATTATATCTGTCCAGTATCATTTATTTTACTTTAATCCTGGATACATGGAGATATTTAGAGTGCATTATAAGTCATCATGACATTCTGGATCATTGACTCAGATGTTACAAATCAGATAAAATTCTTGTATTTTTTTTTTTTTCTCAGGTAGGGGTGTGACATAAATCGTATGCAATAATAAAATGAAATTTTCATTTTGTTGCAGTAGTGTATTCTTGAAAAAAAAAAGAGTATCATTATCGCAATAATACCATGAAATATCGTCATATTATTTTAGTGCCATATCGCCCACCCCTACTGTAAGCCATAATTATTAACAATAAAAGTAATAAACATTTAAAATTGATCACTCTGTGTGTAATACATCTATATAATATACTTTTCAATGATATTCTTATTTTTTGAGATGCACTAGTATTAGTAGTGAGTTTGTATCTTTTCCTGCTTTATTGAAGTCTTTATTGTTCTGGAAATTCTTTTCATAATATTTTGGAACATTGCTGTTAAGATTGATTTTTTTATTGCATTCAGCCTCACAAGAGCCTCATTAACCAGACACTGATGTTGGTTGATTATGTTGGTGATGTCAGTTCTGCCATTTCTTTCTGGTACAGAATTGACCTACATTTCCTTGGAGAACACAGTTCCACTTCACACCCCTCTTGATGAAGTGTAGCATGCAGAACATTCGAAAGCCAGCATGGTTCCGCCATATTTAAAACAGCCTTCCAGTGCATCAGAGGTCATGTTCAGTGCTTGTAGGGTTTATAGAAGGTTTGATGGTATCTGGATCATCTTGTGTGGGCTTCATGCTGGGCGTGTCCATGCTGGAGGTCAGGTGTTCCGGGTGACTCTTGCTCTGATGCGCTATAACGTTGTCTCGTTTCTCAAATCGACGGCCGCAGATCTCACACGGGAACTGGTAGCTGCTCTCAGCATCGTGCTTCCTCATGTGCCAGTTCAGAGACGCCTTCTGCCGACAGGTGTAACCACACACCTCACACCTGAGAGTAATCACACGCACACACACACACACTGCTGAGTTACGCTTACTGTGTATCGTTGCTGTCCAATGAAAAACAGGTATCTTCAAAAAACATAAAAAGCATACCAGAAAAAGAAATGCTCTAAATCAGGGGTGTCCAAACTTTTTTGTTGGGGGCCAGAAGGTGAAATATATTTGAAGTCACGGGTCACATTCTGTAATAAAACAAATAATGAAATATACCACTTTAAATAATACTTTTTTACCCTGATTATTTCATTTACACAACATTTTACTTGACTAACTATCTTTATCTTTGACAGTGTTGTGTAAACTAAGATTTTTCAAATTGATGTTTAATTTCATGATGTCTCTTAATATTAAACTCCTTAATTACGGCAACTTTTAGACTCTTTGCCCTGTTTTTCTGCGCTAGAAATGCGCACCCTCTCCGCTTTTAGACTCTTTGCCCCATTTTTCTGCGCTAGAAATGCGCACTCTCTCCGCTTTTAGACTCTTTTGCCCCGTTTTTCTGCGCTAGAAATGTGCACCCTCTCCGCTTTTAGACTCTTTTGCCCCGTTTTTCTGCGCTAGAAATGCGCACTCTCTCTGCTTTTAGACTCTTTGCCCCGTTTTTCTGAGCTAGAAATGCGCACCCTCTCCGCTTTTAGACTCTTTTGCCCCGTTTTCTGCGCTAGAAATGCGCACTCTCTCTGCTTTTAGACTCTTTGCCCTGTTTTTCTGCGCTAGGAATGCACACTCTCTCCGCTTTTAGACTCTTTGCCCCGTTTTTCTGCGCTAGAAATGCACACTCTCTCTGCTTTTAGACTCTTTACCCCGTTTTTCTGCGCTAAAACTGCACACCCTCTCCGCTTTTAGACTCTGGTCCGTTTCTCTGCGCTATAAATGCGCACCCTCTCTGCTTTTAGACACTTTGGCCCGTTTTTCTGCGCTAGAAATGCACACTCTCTCCGCTTTTAGACTCTTTGGCCCGTTTTTCTTCGCTAGAAATGCACACTCTCTCCGCTTTTAGACTCTTTGCCCCGATTTTCTGCACTAGAAATGCGCACCCTCTCCGACTCTTTGGCCCGTTTCTGACACCTAGCGTTCAATCTTTGAATCTCACATTATAAAAACCTGCTTAACAGCGGGCCAACTTTCATTCTATTTCTAAAATACCTTGCGGGCCGCTCCAAAAAAGGAAACGGGCCACAAATGGCCCACGGGCCGTAGTTTGGACACCCCTGCTCTAAAATAACATGGCGATCTGTGTAGAACTGAAATGACGATACACCTTCAAGACTTTCTTTCCTTGTTTTTTTTAGTTTCATGGTTATTCCATATTTTAAAATTACATACTGTGGTTGCTAGGGTGTTGCTAGGTGGTTCATATGTCATATGGTCCTCCATGATGTCCTTATGGTGTTGCATAGTAATTGCTATTACATCCCACATAGGTTGTAACTTTGATGTTGCTTCGTCATTGCTTGGGTGTTGGTAGGCTGTTGCTACAGTTTCGCCAAGTGGTTGCTATGGTGTTGCTAGGTGGTTAATAAGGTATTCCAAATGGTTTCTATGTGGTTACTATGGTATCACACATAGATGTTATGGTGCTGTTAAGTCATTGGTATGACATTTCAATTGGTTGTATGGTGCAGTTTGATGGTTGCTATTGTATCCCAAGTGGTTGCCTGGGTGTTACTCAGGGGTTGCTATTGTGATAGGTGATTGTTGTAATATTCCAATTAGTTTATGGTGTTGTAAGGTGGTTGCTATGGTATCCCAATGGTTGATAGCATGATGTTAGGTAATTGTTATGACATTACTAGTGGTTCTGTGGTTTTGTAACGTGGTTCCTATGGTATCCCAAGTGGTTGCTAGGGCATTTCTATGATGTTGCTAGGTGGTTGATATGGGATCCCAAGTGGGTGCTAGGGTGTTGCTTCACTGTTGCTATGGTGTTGTTAGGTAGTTGCTATGATATTCTAATTGGTTGTATGGTGTTGGAAGGCGGTTGCTAGGGTGTTGCTATACTGTTACTATGGTGTTGTTAGGTAATTGCTAAGATATCCCAAGTGGTTGCTAACATTTTGCTAGACTGTTGCTATGGGGTTGCTCAGTGGGTTGCTTTGGTGTTGCTTAATGGTTACTACAGTATGGTGTGGCTAGGTGGCTACTATGGTATCACATATAGATGCTATGGTGCTGTTAGGCAGTTGGTATAATATTACTAGTGCTTGTGTGGTGTTGTAAGGTGGTTCCTATGGTATCCCAAGTGGTTGCTAGGGTGTTGCTAGATTACAGTGCTGCTAGGGGGTTGGTATGAAGTTGGTAGGTGGTTGCCATGGTATTCCAAGTGATCGGTGGGGTGTTGCTAGACTGTTGGCCTTGGTGTGTGTTTGTGTGTGTTCTCTTACTGCAATGGTTTCTCTCCAGTGTGGATTCGGCGGTGGATGCTCAGGTTGCTGCTGGTTCTGAAAGCGCGAGCGCAGAACTCACAGATGTAGTCCCTCTGATCTGACAGAACATCAGCACAGACCCCCAGTCAGTAATCAATCACTCACTGAACAGCAGCTTTAATATCTGGATTCATTTCTTTTTCTTCTTATTATTATTATTATTAGTGCGAATGTTCCATTTGTATAAAGCAAGCTGCATCACGATGACTGTGCAGTTGCTTATTAATGCTATAGTAATATAGAATAAAATTATTGCAAAAACAATAACAACTGGAATCTGCATATACAGCTCTGGAAAAAATAATAGACCACTAAAAAATTATGATTTTCTTTGATTTTCCCAAATTGAAAACCTATATAATCAAGAGGAAGATAGATGATCACAAGCCATCAAACCAAACTGAACTGCTTGAATTTTTGCAGCAGGAGTAAAGCAGCATAAAGTTATCCAAAAGCAGTGTATAAGACTGGTGGAGGAGAACATGATGCCAAGATGAAAGCTCTGCATCTTTTTTTTTGTTATTTCAGCCATTGGGAGAAATGTTGTCTGTAGTTTATAGAATAAAACAACAATGATCATTTTACTCAAACATATATCTATAAATAACAAAATCAGAGAAACTGATTCAGAAACTGAAGTGGTATCTTCATTTTTTCCAGACCTGTACATTGCTGAGTGTAACTCTCCTACTCACCGCTGTGCAGCTTCTCGTGCTCCTTTAGGTGCTTGTTGAAGTTAAATGATTTTCCACAGGAGGGATGTGAGCAGATGAAGGTTTTCTGCTGGACGTGTTGGTACTTCATGTGGTGCTGAACACAGACAGGCTGATTACATGACCCGCAGTCTAACTGCATACAGCAGCGAAATGCTGCACCTGCACCTTCTCACCTCTGTGAAACATGGTGGTGGTAGTACTACGGCTTGTGCAGAAGGTAAAATGTATAAATTGAACAATGATACTCACATTGAGATACTGACGACTGGAAAAGATTTTCCAGCAGCCGTCAAACTCACAGGGTAAAATGAGTTTTGGAGCTTCTTTTCTGTAAAACAAAAAGTCCAATGTCATGGGACACCAGTATGATAATTGATCATGAAGTGGAACGTTAGGCTTAGGATGACTTGGGAAAAAGCACACCTGTATGAATTGTGAGGTGCCGTCTTGTGGGACAAGGAAGGTAGGTAGGTACTTTATTGATCCCAGAGGGAAATTCTGGAAATTTTGAGTGCCATCTGGAATAATAGCGGGTGCAAATGGATGGGACACTGCATTTCCAAAATTGTGCACGCATTTAACATTCCCAGTTCCACATTAGTGTCCAAAAGACCAAGCTGAACTTCTTAAATTTTTCCAGGAGTGGTGTAAAGTTATCCAAAAGCAGTGTGTAAGACTGGTGGAGGAGAATATGATGCCAAGATGCATGAAAACTGTGATTAAAAAACAGGGTTATTCTACCAAATATGGATTTCTGAACTCTTAAAACTTTATGAATATAAACTTTTTCGTATTTTTCTTTTTTTTTTGCATTATTTGAGGTCTAAAAGCTCTGTATCTTTTTTGTTATTTTAACCATTTCTTATTTTCTGCAAATAAATGATAATATTTTTATTTGGAATTTGGAAGAAATGTTGTCTGTAGTTTATAGAATAAAACAACAATGTTCATTTTAATTAAACATATACCTATAAATAGCAAAATATATATGGGAAAACGTATATTCAATAGAGGTTACCAACCTTTTTCTCTTGCCACAAATCTGTGAGACGTCATCTTTTACTGACTGAGGCCTGAAAAGTAAAGAGTTAATCATGTTATAATCAACAAACACTGCCAAAAGTATTGGGACATTGTTCATCATCTCTTTTGAAATTAAGTATATATATATATATATATATATATATATATATATATATATATATATATAACTTTCAATTAGAAACACTAAGAGCACTGCTGTGAACTCCCCAACACATTCTAAAAAATACTCGATGGAGCTCCATCCATCCAGAGCTAGCTGGGGGGTTTTAATACCTTACAGGGATTAAACAGGTTGTGTGTGTGGATTTGCACAACTGTGTCAGCAATGGAGGCAACGTTTAGTAGCTGAATTATTCAAGCACTGATTAGAAGGGGTGATATGGTGTATGTGAAAGCATCCAAACCCACCTGTTGTTCCTTTTTCTCCTCTCTGGTCTCGTACTGTCTGCTTTCTTTGTTTCAGGTGAATCTTCTCTCCTTTGTCTCCGCCTCCTGGTTGGCTTTGGTGCTGCACTTTGGGTTTTTCCTCTGGAAGAAAGAAAAAGCGTAAAACATTTTTTAAAGGGCAATTTAATGTATAGTTAAATTTATATGTAGAAGATATTACACAAAATTCAGACCTATCAGCAAGGCTTTGGTTTTCATTTTCAATATTTTCATTATTCATCTCGTTGCTGGCAGGTGGAGTGCTGTGGGACAAAAATAGATTAGGAGTTTGGATGAATGTTATATATTTTATCACTGATCTTTAGTACACTGATATTGAGTTAAAAAAAGAGTCAAAACTTTTAATATTTTTATTTTTTGTTTTTTCCTACATTGTGAATCAGTACCGTCATCGAGATTATGAAGGAACACATAAGGAATCATGTAGTGACTTAAAAATAGTGTTAAACAAACCAAAATACTCTGTGAAGAAGCATTTAGATGCTCTTATCTGGGGAGCTGTTAACTTGTGGTTTCTGAGGCTGGTAACTCTGATTAACTTATCCTGTCCTGTTGCTCTTCCTTTCCAGGGGTGATCCTGATGAGTGCCAGTTTCATCGTCATAATGTTTTGATGGTCTTTGCAGTGACTGCACTTGAGGATATTTAAAAATTCTTGAAATGTTTCGTATTGACTGATCTACTCTTAACTTATTTGAGTAGTTTTTGACATAATATGGATTAGAATATTACTCAAATAAGAAACACAATTAACTCTTAAGTTCAGCACTTATAAGCTTGATTGCAGTTGTTGCCACCAAGGGTGGTTAGGTTTAGGTTTTAGATTAATTAATCTATTAATAAATAAAATTATAATTTAAAAAGTCATTTTTATATTTAGTCAGGTCATCTTTTATCTGATATTAAAGTTGTTTGATAATCAATAAAAATATCAGTATGATAAAAAGCAAAAACAAAAGATCTTTAATCTGTAGAGGGCAAATACTTGTTCACACCCCTGTATGTGTATGATATTATAAAATGATGTTGGAAAACCAAAGACAATCAAATATGACTGAATTAACCAGTACCTTGGGTACTGCACATCAGCAGTCACAGCATCACTTGCTTCCTCTAAGCTGATGTGATCTTCCTCCTCTGCATCTGTATATTATTTAACAGGAAGTTTGTTTAAGCTACAGCAACTTTACCCAAAAGATCCTTAAATTTTAAGAAAACTCCACAAATCTCTTACCTGGTTCCTCGTCTTCTCCAGAGCAGTCTGGAACATCACCTCCTTGCACCTCCTGCTCTCTGGATTCTTTGGTCTTTTCAGTCTCCACAGATTTTAAGGTCCTCCTGCCACTCCTCGTCCTTCTACCTGAAGCCACCTCTTGCCTTTTACACAATGTTCTTCCCTCTTTTGCTCCTCTCATCTTATGTTTCCTAACATTTTTCTGAGCTGGGTGATCAGCTTCTTCTTTTTCTTGTTCTTCTTCAACATTTTCCCTCTCTCCTTCTTCTGTGTCCTCTATTTCCAACACAGTCTGCATCAGACACCATGTGAACACATGCCCTGCCTCACAGGTGAGCTTCAGACACATCTGTGCCTGTAAGGAAGTCTCAGTTGGTGCAGATTTGCTAGTATCTGTCTGTATTAAGTCCTTAGGGTTAGCCTGTATGAAGGATTTAGGGTCTGCCTGTAAGAAGCCTTCAAGGTCGGCCTCTTTGGAGCCTTTAGGGCCAATCTGTATGATGCCTATAGGGCCAGGTTTTATGGAGGATCTAGGTTTACCATGCATGGAGCCTTCAGAGTCAGCCTGCATGGGGGATTTAGAGGCACAATTTAAGGATGATATGGATTTAGTTTCTATGGAGCCTTTAGGGCCAGTCTGTGTTAAGCCTCTAGGCTCTAGAACTAAAGCTTGAGGGTCAACACATAAGGAGGGTTTAAGGCCAGGTTTTGTGCAGCCTTTAGGGCCAGCCTGTGTTAAGCCTTTAGGACCATCTAGTATAAAACCTTGAGGGTCAATAGAAAAGGAGGGTTTAAGGCCAGGCCATGTGCAGCCTTTAGGGCCAGCCTGTGTAACACCTGTAGGGCCAGCCTGTGTAACACCTGTAGGATCAGCCTGTGTTAAGCCTTGAGGACTGGCTAGTATAAGTCCTTGAGGGTCAGCATGTAAGGTGGATTTAAGGCCAGCCTGTGTAACACCTGTAGGGCCAGCCTGTGCAACACCTGTACGGGCAGCCTGTGTTAGGCCTTGAGGACCAGCTAGTAAAGAATCTTGAGGGTCAGCAGGAAAGGAGGGTTTAAGGCAAGCCTGTGTAACACCTGTAGGGCCAGCCTGTGTCACGCCTGTAGGGCCAGCTAGTAAACAACTTTGAGGGTCAGCATGTAAGGAGGGTTTAAAGCCAGGCCGTGTGCAGCCTTTAGGGCCAGCCTGTGAAACACCTGGAGGGCCAGCATGTGTTAAGCCTTTAGGGTCAGCTAGTATAAAAGCTTGAGGGTCAGCATATAAGGTGGGTTTAAGGCCAGGCTGTGGAACACCTGTAGGGCCCCCTTGCGCAATGCCTTTATTTCCAGCCTGTTTTAAGTCACTAGCATAGCTTGGTATCGAGGCTTTATGATCTGCTTGTATGAGGATCGGTGGTAATGGGCAGTGCTGACTGTGGCTGTGGACCAGACGGATGAGTTGTTGAAGAGAAGCTGCAGTGGTGGAAAGAACTGTTTGGGCCACTGCATCCCCATCACCTTCAGAGATTAAGACAGAGATAAACAGATTTGAGTAGGAATGTAAGTGCAGTATATTTGGAATAAATGTCTTTGTACAGTTGTTAACAAAATCTCCATGCATTCAAGGCAAATTCTCATGGGTATATGATTGTTTAAACATCAGTGCAGACATGGGCAATAAAACCAAACATCAACTAAAGCTATTAATTAATTTGATAAAAAACACATTCAAGCTATAATTTGATTAATGACTCAGTGGTTTACGATTTCAATCATAAATTAAGTAAGACAAAACCACAGTGACCATACCTGAACACCTGCTGCACATTTTGGAGAAGTAGCTGTAGAAAGAGAAGTAGAAAAGAATAGTCAGAGAAACCAGTTACTCTCACAGTGGTCAGAACTTCCATGTTTCAGGATTGTAAGAAGGGGGAATTGAAGTAAAGTGACCAAAAATCTTCATTATCGTAGCAACGTATTATCTGTCATATCAAATCTCATCATTGGCATATTTTATTTTGCATATTTGGGGAAGTCAGTCATAGAGGGCATTATGACGCACAGTGGACATAGTGGATACAGTGGAGTGCAGTAGGTGGTAATGATATCTCTCCAAACCATCACTGATTGGTGGAAACTTCACACTAGACCTCAAGCAGTTTGGACTGTGTGTCTCTCCACTCTTCCTCCAGACTCTGATCCCTTGATTTACGAATGAAATGTAAAATTTACTGATGATCAGTGATGGTTTGGAGAGACGTGTCATCTGCTGGTGTTGATCCACTGTGTTTTATCATCAAGTCTAAAGTCAGTGCAGTTTTGATTTCTCACAAAATCTTACAGCCCTTCATGCTTCCCTCTACTGACAACTTTTATGGAAATGCAGATTTCATTTTCCAGCAGGACTTGGCACTCTGCCCACACTGCCAAAAGTACCAATATACAAATTTTATATAATATTCTATCATTTTCTGAGAGACTGATTTTTGGGTTTTCATTGGCTGTAAGCCATAATCATCAACAATAAAAGAAACAAACGCTAACATATATACACCCATTTTTTTTAAGACGCACTAATATACACACCTGTCTAGTAGATACTGGGCAAGTTCTGAATGAAGAGAGAACCCCAGTGTTTTCCTCAGTTTGTCCCAGTTCTCCAGACAGGAACCGAGTCTTATCCGAGATTTGCCCCTCTTGGCGTCCAGTTCCCTACGCCTCTGTCTACGCACAGCTTCCTTAAGAGACGCCATGACAACAAGTGGGAAGAAAAACAACTCGCTGCAGAAACACTGTAGAAAAAATAGAAAAAAATTGATGCAGATTGGCATGTAGAAAAAGTAAAAAATTGTTTATCCCACTTTTGTTGGAATAACTGTCTCTACTGTCCACTGGAAGACTTTATACTAGACTATTTGAAGCTACAGTACAGATGTGATTGCATGTAGTGTCAAAAGTGTTAGTGGAGGTGAGTCCCAGACGAGTGATATCAAACTAAATCAAACTTAGATTCTAACTGAATTAATTCATTTGAAACACAGTGTTTTGATACACTGCTTTGAAGTTCGTGGCTATGTTGGAAATTGCTTCATATTTACTATTTGGGTACTATTGAATACGTCTGCCATTTTTCTCTGATAGCTCTTTTCCACCAAAAGAACTTTGGTTCTTGAACCAGTTCCGTTGGGGGTTATAAGAACCATGGTACTTTTCAGCAAACTAGCCCACGTTTGGAAATGTTAAAACGTCCCATCATACGTTATCAACAGAGGGCATTGCAGAGCTGCTGTACAAACAGACACGCCTACAGATATCATTAGGTTCTCGCTGAAGAACCTAGTATTCTTCGGTTCCCACTGCAAATTAACGTTTCTGGTTCCAATTAAGTTCATGAACCAGAACGGTGCCAGTTACACAGTGGTAAAAAAAAAAGCATTGTGAGTTTTCGAATCATAAAGTGGAATTGGAGCATGATTTTTAGGGCACTATAAACTCCCATAGTGCACAATGACCTAAATGTGTCCCAAAATGCATTGCGAGTCTCGCTACTAAGCAACAGACAGCCAAACAAACAAACAGAGCGGCATCGAGCCATCAGGGTTGCCAGATTGTTACATTGGTGTTCAGATAAAACCAAGTCACTGGGTAACACGTTTACAAAAAACTACATGTAACATGATTTTATCTGCATGTGTGTTTTGTGTATTGTATGAAAGGGCAAAAGAACCAATGATAAATAAACCTGCAAGCAATAAAATAAGTAAACACAAATAAAGTTACATAATAACCAACACAACCACAGCTTATTCAAATTTTCCATCAGCAGGACTAAAAGCTTTGTCTCCAGTAAATTTCATACACAACTCGACATTTAGCATTAAAACATCCCAATCTGGCAACAGAGCGGTTCTGTAGAGTTTTGCTATCCATGTTCATGTGCTTCTTTACGAGAATGCGCATGCGCCAAACAAACTTTTTTTCATATGTTTTCATGTTTTACATGATAATTCCTCAGGTTTTTTTATTCAGAGCATCAAACAACCTGCTTGCATGTTAAAAAAACGCTGTAATTAGCAGTTAAAATAATAATAAAATAATAAAACTATAAAAACGGTTTCTAAGTACATGACCATAACTTTTACCTAAATACATAAACTTAACCTGATTAAGTGATTAAGCCTATCCACATATCCTACTTAGGCTTCTGCTGAGAGTATTTTCTAATAAGGTTTCTAATATTGTGCTTTCTGTGGTAATTTTATATTTTTTAAAAATTAAATACTAACGTTACTGGGGTAGCACGGTTTGACAAAGAGGACAACTCGACAGAACCGGTATAAGTTACGTTGTTAATTTCACAGGTTTCTACATGTAGTTAGTTAATTAATGTGAGGATTACGTGTTTATTAAGTTTTAAACAAAGTTTAGCCCTTCAGGTGTTCGTGTTTAAGCTAATTTACCTCATTATTAACATGCGCGCGCTCTGGTCCTTAAACACAAACACCTGAAGGGGCTTAACTGTGTTTAAAACTCAATTAATAGACTGAACTGAGCTCTGAATTAAAGTTAGGGAAGCCTTCGGGTAACCAAGGAGTAACGTTAATCTCTGACTGTTATATTTACACTGTTTACAAATATATTCCCCATTAATTACCATTAATGGAGTAATCAAAAACATTTTGACGCTAGGACGAGATCCATAAAATTAAGTCTGTACCGCTTTAGAGCAGCGTCTGAAGAGAAAGGCGTGTGGGCCCCACCGCCGCTCGCTCGTCCGCCCGCTGTTGCTGTTGTTGCCCTTTTAAGGACTCCTTAAGGCTTTTCCACGCTTTCTAACGACTACAAACAAAACTAAAAGAAAACGCGTCACTTTTACAGCGATTTTAAACCGAATTAACCAAGTTTTAATTCACATTTCTTTCATAACGCTCCTCAGTAGTAAAAAAAACCCTCAAATAACAAAAACAGCAGTAGGACGTCTGAACTGCGTACCCAGCAGTCTTTGTGGTACAGCAAGGGATCATGGGAAATGTAGTGCCGTTATAGACACCCTGATATTCTGAAAAGCTGACACTCTAAAGTGTGTCTGTGTGTGTGTATATACGTAAAATCAATACATAAATAAGCAGATTCATTTGATTTCAATTTTTTTCTCCATATAACATTATTGTTTATTTTAGCTGGATAAAAGTCATTTTGTTTTTTTATGTTTTATTTTACTCAGTAAGTCACTGAGAAAAATTGCCTATTCTAGGTAAAATGATTGAAGGTTGTTGAAAGACCCAGGAAATACTTCTCTCAAGATTATTTGTTATATTGTTTTGGGCTGAGGCCTGTATAAAATCAGATTTGGACTGTATGGTTATTTTTTTATTTCAAACTGATCATTTTTCACACTATAGAGTCTGAGAGAGAACCAGAAATAGAAGCTTTCGGATGACACAGTCGATTCTCACCCTGTTAAGGATCTTGTGAAAGACAAGAGTTCAAGTGGGCTGTAGGCTGTGATTTTACCACAGGAAGTATGCCAACGTTCATGCATATAAACAGCAGTAAACATAAATTACTACTACTGTACTGCTGGTACTGCTACTACTACTACCACCACTATTTCTGCTGCTACTGCTACTACTACTACTACCACTATTTCTGCTGCTACTGCTACTACTACCACTGCACTACTACTACTAGTACTTTTTCTACTAGTACTATTTCTGCAATATTACTGCTACTACTACTACCATTGCACAACTCCTACTAGAACTAGTTCTGCGGCTACTACTAATAATACCACTGCACTATTACTACTACTACAACTAGTACTACTAAATTTCTGATTTTTATCAATAACTTAAAAAATAAGCCACAATGCTAATGTTGCTCTTCTAATTCAGTGGCCTACACCTTTAATGAAAAAGTGTACTCCTGGGTCAGAAGATTTCCTTTTAAACCAAAAACAACCACATCTTTTATCATGTAATGAAAATGTAATGAAAATCAGCTTTAAATTTAAGCCAACAAAAGTTTGAAAAGAACTTATAAAGCCTGGTGTCCTATAACCTGAGTGTTAAGTTTTAATTGTAACATATAAAGATTATGTATAGGTTATTTTGTTCACAATGTCTGAAAGAAATAATTGAATGAATACAAAATGCAGAATTCCAAGTAAAGAACACTTCTCCAACTGTTAAGCATGAGGGTGGATGGATCATGCCACGGGCTTTGGCTGCAGCCAGTGGCGCAGGAAACCTTTTATGGGTAGATGGAAAAATGGATGACCTACTGAGTGTTATTTGGAAAGACTGTACCAGGAAATAGTCTTTAGGAACAGGAGGAAAATGTCTTGAGAGAAGTCTGATTGTATATTTTACAAAGAAAAAAATACTATTGCCAAACAACAATACATATTTATGTCAGTTATAGTAGAACAAATGAATATACTACCTGATAAAGTAACTAAAATCATAAAACAAGAAGATACTTAGAGAGTTGAGAGGAGTTCAAATCTAAAACGCTAAAGTATGTAATATTGTAATATCCTTCTGTCACATTATGAAAGTTAAAATCAGGAAGTGGTGCAGTATGCAATGGTGCAAAAGTGGTAAGAGCACAGGAAAACGGAAACAGTACGTGTGGCGAGTTCACCCTGTAGATACAAAAATCAAGTCATACCACATGATCGTACGTGCCTCACCATGGATGAACTTGGTAAGCGATTTTTGTTATCTGTTTTACGATAATAAATGCTAATAATTTATTTGTGGGATAAAATCATTAAGTATACAGTTAGTATTACAGTTATACTGTACAGTAAAGGTATTTGTAAGGATATTTAAAGAGCTACAGCTCAGAAAAGCTGAACATGTGTCCTGTAGAGGCTTAGAAAAGGCAGAACAGTAACAGCCCTACAGTAGGGCCTTGCGGGATGCCATGCTGTACTGTTCTCTATTTAGAAAAAATGTATACACTGTTTACACTAACATATTGATGATTACAAGACAATAACTTACAAGACAATATCTTTCAAAACATTCTTTCAAATTAGTTTGTAAAAATGTTATGGTTGACTGTAACAAAAACTGTATTCAAATTCAGTGAGGGATGTTGAATTTGATCATTTGATTACAGAGTGCATAGACTTTATACTAAATTTATGCTAAATTGTTGGAAATGGAAAATTAATTTTACATAATTTCGTCACTTCATTTCAAAACCACCACGCCAATCAGTGTAGAATTCCAAATAAAAATATTGTCATTTAGAGCATTTATTTATAATTTATATCATTTTAACTGTTTATCATTTTCTGTAAATAAATGCTCTAAATGACAATATTTGTTCTCGTAAAAAGGGAGAAATTCTGTTCATTTTATTCAAACATATACCTATAAATAGTTAAATCAGAGAAAATATTTATTTTGAAGTGGTCTAAACATTTTTTTCAGTGCTGTATATTATTTGGTGGCCCTAACATTTTATCTTGTGGGGTCATTGTACTTCAGGGCTCTGTATTTAACACCTTTACACTTTTTAATACTTTTGATGATCTAATACTGTAAACATTAAGAATTCTCTTATGTTTAAACTTTATACTTAAGGAAAAGGGATTATAGATAAAAATCGTCTTTATAGATTTATAGATATGATTAGTAGAATCTAGGCGTGTATCTATTCTGAAGAAAGAAAGAGACAGAGAGAGAGGGTGATGTTCTGAAGAACTGTCATCATGTGAAAGTAAGACTACAAATAGCTCCTAGCCGCTCTCTCTGTATGTCAGCAGAGAGCTGAAATTCATGCTGTTTTTCTGTGTCTCACATCCGTTGCGATGGCTACGATGCAAAAACATTGATTCACTTCCTCATCAAGTGCCTTCGGTTACTGTAACTGCAGTTCAGTAAACTATGGTGAAATTACATTAAAACCCCACACTTCTACTGGTTGATTCTACTGTACAACAACTGCCTGACTAAGTGAAGCTGAGTTGTTTTCATCTGTAGAATCGTATTTATTGGCTCCTGACATGACATTGGGCTCTGTTTTAGTGATCTATAGTGATTGCAGCTGGATTTAGGGCGTGTCACTGATATCCTGAGGGCTCAAAAAATACTCCTTGCTTGGCTTAAAACGCGCAAAAGGCATGAACTAATTATTTTAATGAATCATGGGTGTACATAACATAAAATCAACCAATCAGTGTGTCACTTGCCATTACCTTTAAGAGTTAGGTGAGCTCTGACTTTGGCACATTTGTATCTTAACAGCACGGTGCTTTGTGCGTCTCAGCAGAGGATACTAACCTGTATAGTACAGTAGTCTATTCTGAACCTATACAGAGACTGTAATTTTTATGTCCAATTTAAGATGTTTCTAATGTTTTTAGTATGTTTCTAATAAAGTGGCCAGGAAGTGTAAGTATAAGATAGCAGGAGTTTGTAGTAAAGTGGCCAGTTAGTGAAAGTATAATGTGGTAGGTGATTCTAATGAAGTGGCCAGTGGATGGATGGATGGATGGATGGATGGATGGAAGCTGCAAACGTATAACAGCAGCTCATTTAAGGGAACAGCAACATAGTTATTTTATTCTTTATTCTGTGTATTGTTGTGTAGCACTGGGCACACCTATAGAAATGAACTCTGAAGATTGACTGTTGTCTAGGTTCATTTTAGTCAGTGGCGCTCCTGTGTTTCTCGCTGCCAAAATTTAAAATTGGATATTTCCAAACATCTGTATTCAAATCTATAGTTTATTTCAATTGAATCAAAAAGAAGAACAATTGTATTGTATTTACATTACCAGTCAAAAGTAAAATAAATAAATAAATCTGCACCGAATATTAATACTAAAGTCCCAAACAAAAAAACTAAAAGGAGTTAAACAAACCAGAATATGTTTCATATTTTAGATTCTTCAAAGTAGCACTTTTTGCTTAGATGACAGCTTTGCACATCTTGGCAATACCTGGAATTCAGGCTTTCAGTTAACAGCTGTGCTGAACTCATCAAGCGTTAATTACTTGAAATGTTTCAATGAGTTTGGGAGCATCAGTTGTAAAGTAGTGTAGAGGTAGAGTTACAGGTATACAGTGAATAGCTCTATTTGAGTAATGTTCTAATCCATATTATGGTATCAACTCAACTACTTTACTAAATAAAGTCAGTCAATCCGAAACATTTCAAAATCTGTAAAAGTGGATTAAATATGGTAGTGTAATAATATTTGACTGTTGTGTGTGTTGTAGACATGCTGTTAGAGGAGTTAGCACAGAGCTCTGTGAAAACACCTCCAGCTGCAGCTCCACCACAGACCCTCACCCTCAACACCTCAGATAAGAAGAACACAGTGAAGGAGTCTACACAGGTAATAAACACAACCCTATTACACTGAGGATCAGCGAGTGGAAGTAGAAGATAGTGTTTCCGAGTGATTGTAACTGTGAGAAGGCTGTAAAACTGTGTGATTTTCTCTCTCTCTCTTTCTCTCTCTATCTGTCCTCACAGACTCAGTCCTCAGGTATCGAGTCAGGACAGGTGGGGGCTAAAAATGTGTACAGGTAGGACATTACCTTTATCTTCCTCTTATCTGCATTATCTGTCTTACTGTTATATGTTTTATATTTTAGATTCTTCAAAGCAGCACTTTTTGCTTAGATGACAGCTTTGCACATCTTGGCAATACCTGAAATGGCTTTCAGTTAACAGCTGTGCTGAACTCATCAAGAGTTAATTACTTACATTTTTTTCAATGTGTTTGAGAGCATCAGTTGTAAAGTTGTGAAGAGGTAGAGTTACAGGTATACCCCTATACCAACCAAGTACCTTCCTACCAACCACATAGCAACATGTCAGCAATTAGCAACACCATAGCATCCATAGCATTGGAACATTTAACTGTGTACTGAATACAGTTGCAAGAAAAATCCCTTTGGGTTTATTTGGATTTCTGCATAAATTGGTTCTGTTCTTCTTCATCAGTCAAGTCACAAAAATAGACAAACACAGTCTGCTTAAACTAATACCACACAAATTTTATTGAACACAACATGTTAACATTCACAGTGCAGGGTGGAAAAACGAATGTTTATGAGAACCCATAGGCTAATGACTTTTCTAAAAGCTAATTTAATTAGCCAGGATGTGCTAAGACTGGGTGTGTTTTAAGGTTTCCTGTTTCAAGCTCAAGCTCTCAGAAGACCTACATTCAAGAATTGTTGACTGGTTGAGCATGAAGCTGGAAAGGGTTACAAAAGTGTCTCCAAAAACCTTGATGTTCATGTCAACCTGTTATTAAATCCAAAGGTTCACATACTTTTTCCCCCTCACTGTGAATATTAACATGTTGTGTTCAATAAAACCATGCATCAAATATTTTTTGTGTGTGTGGTATTAGTTTAAGCAGACTGTGTTTGTCTATTGTTGTAACTTAGATGAAGATCAGAACACATTTAATGATTAATTTATGCAGAAATCAAAGCAATCCCAAAGGGTTCACATATTTTTCTCGCAACTGTATGCGATTGTGCCTTGAGTAAGTTGTTGAGTTACATTTAAAATGTTCTTCATATACTGTGAAAAGTTGAATTATAAATTCAATAAATGGATAGTAAGTGTTTCTAATAAAATGGCCAGTAAGTGTAAGATAGTAAAAGTTTCTAATACAGTTGTCAGTAATATAGTATGTGTTTCTAATAAAGTGCTCAGTGAGTGGAAGTATAAGACAGTAGGTGTTTCTAATAAAGTGGCCAGAGAGTGGAATTATAAGACAGTAGGTGTTTCTAATTGAATGGCCAGTAATTGTAATTCTAATTTCTAATCTAAGTGGCCAGTGAGTGTAAATAAGAGATAATAGGTGTTTCTAATAAAGTGGCCAATGAGTGGAAGTATAAGTCAGAAGAAGTTTCTAATAAAGTGGCCAGTGAGTGTAAATAAGAGATAATATGTGTTTCTAATAAAGTGGCCAATGAGTGTAAATATAAGACAGTAGGAGTTTCTAACAAAGTGGCCAGTGAGTGGAAGTATAAGGCAGTAAGTGTTTCTAATAAAATGGCCAGTAAGTGTAAGTCTAAGGTAGTACAGGTTTCTAATACAGTGGCCAGTGAGTGGAAGTATAAGTCAGTAGGTGTTTCTAATAAAGTGGACAGTGAGTGTAAATAAGAGATACTAGGTGTTTTTAATTAAATGACCAGTGAATGTAAACATAGGAAATAAGTGTTTCTAATAAAATAAAAATTAAAAAGTTTTTTTTTTTTCTAGAAATCCAAGTTAACAAGTATAATATATAAAGCATTTCTTTACATTTTCGCAAGGTTTTGCTAGTAAAATTACACAAATGGAATACAAAATGTTAAATGGTACCAAATTCGGGTTCTAAAAATGACCAAAATGTGTTTTCAGTGAGTTGCCTGCTCCGGTAGAAGCTGGAATGATGAGTCCAGGAACCGCCACCAGAGAGCTGGACTCCATCATGAACGAGCTGCTGGGACTGGGCCTGGAGGTGAGTTCCACTGCCAGATAATCAGGTGAATTCACAGGTCTGTGAAGATGCAGCTTAAAGCACTGCATTTACACGGAGGAGCCACATGAGGACAGCACAGGCTCAGTGTTCTCCTCATTGACAGTATATATTAACTGGACCAAGCCATCCCGCTGATTTCAACGGAGCCAGGTGAGGCCAATCGTGTAACGTCCTGATCGGCTTCTCGTGGGGCGTTAACCGGGAAAGTGAGAGACTGCGCAGGCGCCAGCATGACGCAAATCTTCTGCGTGCCGTGCAAACAACCGTACTGTTTATAGGAGCTGCACAGAACTATTTACTCCACAGTGAGAAAAGCTCCATTCCGTCCCAGAATGGGGCTTTTATTGAATAAACAGCAGATAAAAACTAGAATTACTGATATCCAATATTAGTCCACAGATTTGCTGAAGAATATTCATAGTTTGTCTATATAACAAGTATTTAGAAACTCAGTAATAAGAATAATAAATGTGTAATATAAATTACAGTTATATCTATACATTATAATTCTCATAGTCTATCTTATTTCTATTTACTACTATCTTACTATCTACAATGTATTATCACTGTTAGTAGTAGTATTATATTTGCATAATAAGAGGTTACTTTGACCCTGCTCTAATTCAATCAGCTCTGTACTATTAAATTTTGAGGAGCAACTTCTCCAAACATTACAGCACGGTATTTTGGGTCGCTGTCTTTTACATCATCGTTAGCATAGTTGTATAAAAATGTTATTTTCTAAAGCTATGAACAGATTATTAATCTTATGGATCAAATGACAGAAAATCTGTTCTTTGTAGAAAAGAACACGGGCCGTGTCATAATCGAAAACGGCTTGGAAATACATTTATTATTGGTTCAAAGACACCCCGAAATGAATGGAAGTGAATGGATAGCTTTGCTCAAATGGTCCTCTCATCCCTCAGCAGCACACTTCCGGTGGCACGTTTTGGAAGGGAAAAGCTGGGGGCCTGGTTCTCCTGCCATCTCAAGCTATAATGAACTGCTAGTGCATCTAAAAAAAATCAAAGAATATCATTTGTTTCAGTAATTTAGTGAAACTCGCATAATGATCTGTCTCATAGAAAATTAAACATATTTAAACAACTCACCAACTAGTCAGTAACAGTAATTCTAGCTTATTTACTGCCTAAAACCTGTTTGCTGTAGAAAAATGGAAGTGTACTGTTTTTTCTGCACTATAAGGTGCACCTAAAATCCTTTAATTTTCCCAAAATTCGACAGTGCATCTTATAATCCAGTGCTCCTTATGTATGAATTTTACCAGTCAGGTATTTCAGAGCAGTTAAAGCCACTCTGCTGAGTTATAAGGGTGAGTTTTCAGTGAAGTTTACATCCTGCTAGCACCTTGTTTAGCGGCTAATGCTAATGCTGCTGCACCCAACCTTAGTGCTGGAGAATCTTCACTGAAAACTCATCCTTAGACAAAATCTAAGTTCACTGTAAGTAAACAGAAGTGCTTATTCACTCAAATAAACAGTTTTCAGGAGAGAACCACCCCCCCCCCCCAATATCATCAGTCATCAGTCTCTCAGAAAATTAAACATATTTAAACATATTCTAAATATAGTGTCAAATCACCAACTAGTCAGTAACAGTAATGTTAGTGCTTTTTTACTGCCTAAAACCTGTTTGTTGTAGAAAAATGGAAGTATACTGTTTTTTTCTGCACTATAAGGCATACCTAAAATCTTTTAATTTTCCCAAAATTCGATAGTGTTCCTTATAATCCGGTGCTACTTATGTATAAATTTTACCAGTCAGGTGTTAAGAAGCAGTACAGAGTTATAAGGGTGTGTTTTCCGTGATGTTTAGAACCTTTGTTTAGCGGCTAATGCTAATGCTGCTGCACCCAGCCTTAGTGCTGGAGAATCTTCACTGAAACTCACCCTTAGACAAAATCTAAGCTTACTGTAAGTAAACAGAAGTGCTTTACTTACTCAAATAAACAGTTTTCAGGAGAAAAATCTGTTTGTTTGACTTTGAAAAAATTACCCTTGCTCACTTCGATCTAGGCATCCTTACTTGTGTTGTAGTTAATGCGCCCTATATATGAATATAGACCAGAAAATAGACGTTCATTGATAGTTAACGTTATAATCTGGTGCACCTTTTAGTGTTTTCTTTCTTTTTTTAACAAAATACTTTACTTTACTTTCCAATGTTAAAGGAATATCATTGGAAAGTGATTAGTTACTATTTGTAAATCTACTCCATTAATTCCCATTCATTGAGTACACAGCTCCCTCTAGTCATTTTCAGATATAACAGTGAAACAGGAAGTCGGTAATTGGCACTGGTACTACCACATTACCATTAACTTTCTCTCTCTCTCTCTTTCTCTCTCTCTCTTTCTTTTTCTCTCACAGGTTACAGAGCAGCTTCCTCCAACTAACCCTCCACCACTTACAGAGAAGTCAGTAAAGGAACAGAAGCCGGAGGAAAAGAGTGAAAGTGCTGGAGGAAACCACCAAACAGGAAACAGCACCACCAGCAGTGCTCAGAAGGACAAAGGTCTGCAGAAGCAGATGTCCAAGAACATTGATGCCATTGATGACCTGCTGGGGTCCCTCAGCTCCGACATGGAGAAGATGGGCGTCCAAACGGCAGCCAAAGGTCACTGCGCCTCCTGTGGCAAATGCATTGCTGGAAAGGTAATGAGAACTTCCAGACCAATAAAATGTAATACACTTTGATCTTTACACTTTATTTAATCTATATTTTACCACAGTTAGTTTCAACCCTGCAATGTGATTGGCTGAGAGGCGTTTCATGAGTGCCGTTATCAGCCGGTAATGCACTGCCACATACAGTTAACTTAGCAACAATGCAGTGCTTACAAACCAAATACAAACCTAATACGATGTCATTGTACACCACTGGGAGACGCTGGATCCCATATAGGCACAGGGCAGAAACGGCATGTCTCCAATAGGCTGCACTGCAAAGACTCGGTCCACACAAATATATAAGCCCAACGATTCTAAAATACACATTATTACACACATAATCAGCCACCAATATCAAGTTATATATAAGAGTTGTTGTTATTAAAATAAAAGCTTAAGTGTATATATTTTCTAGTTAATATAAGGTATTTTAAGATGAATATAAAATAGGGGACACTTGTAGTTCCGCAGGTCTTGCCACTGGGGGGTGCTAAAATAAACAAAACTTTAATTCTTAAAAAAAGAAAATTCTTGTCCTCTATAACTCAAATCTTTTAATAAACAGTGATAATGGAACTGTGGTATAATTGCAATAATACACTCGAGGTTCCTGCTATAACGTGTAATATTGCCAATATTACACGTTATAGCACTCCCTCTTGTGTATTATTGCCACAGTTCCATTATCGCCAATTTATAAAAAAGATTTAGGGCTAAAGAAGAGGAGAAAATCTGATTTGTTTGGTTATAAACACTAATAAACACACAAGCTAAAATAGTTTCATTGCTGCTCTGTTTGTATCTGTGCTGTTTGGTTTGTAAGCGCGGCATCGTTGCTAGGTTACCTGTATGTGGCAGAGTAATACATGGAGAGCTTCGGTTACAGTGCATTGTGGCTGATTGATGTATATATTATATATCCTTTAGAGTACTTGGTTATATCTCCAGTCTCGGTGTCAGTGACCGCTGTTCCTCTGTTCTGCAGATGATCACAGCGCTGGGGCAGGTGTGGCACCCGGAGCACTTTGTGTGTGGGGTGTGTAAGGAGGAGCTGGGTACGCGGAGCTTCTTCGAGCGTGACGGGAAGCCGTACTGTGAGACTGACTATCATGAACTGTTCTCGCCTCGCTGTTCCTACTGCAAGGGTGCTATTCTACAGGTAATGGAATGCACTGTAACACTGTACACTGCTGCACTTCCTACAAACCTGGCAACACTGTTGGCACTAAAAAACTACACGCTTAGCTTCACCAGAGAGTACTGTTCAACAGTTGTAGTCCATTGTGATCATTATAATTTTAAAGATTCTTATTCATCCAGTATGTGTTTTATATACTTAGTAAACATTCATATTATAATGTTTGAATAAAGAATAAGACTTCAGCTGTGAAGCAATGGAGCTATACCCTCTGAAATTATGTTGATCCATTCAATACTGTACTTTTTGATGGGAGGACTTGGGGAGAGGTGGGAATGTCATCCAACATTCTGACCTTACTAATGTTTTTGTCATCCAATTGAAAACCTCTGGAATAAAATTAAGAAGAAGATGATGATCACAAGCCATCAAATCAAACTAAACTGCTTGAATTTTTGCACCAGGAGTAAAGCAGCATAAAGTTATCCAAAAGCAGTGTGTAAGACTGGTGGAGGAGAACATGAAACCAAGATGCATAAAAACTGTGATTAAAAAAACAGGGATTCCACCAAATATTCTGATATTCTAATATTTCTGAACTCTGAAAACTTTATGAATGTGAACTTTGAAAGCTCTGCATCTGTTTTTTTTTATTTCAGCTATTTCTTATTTTTTGCAAATAAATGCTCTAAATGACGATTTTTTTATTTTTAATTTGGGAGAGATGTTGTCTGTAGTTTATAGAATAAAACAAACATATACCTATAAATAGCAAAATCAGAGAAACTGATTTAGAAACTGAAGTGTTCTCTTAATTATTTCCAGAGCTGTAGCAGTGCTACACAATCTAGTAGAAAGCCTTTCCTGGACAGTAAAGATTGTTACTCCAACAAAGCAGGACCTAAAAGCCTTAAATTTAGAAAAAAACAATGAACCAGTGTTTATCTTACCCATTTTATTGTATGTGGGTTTTTTCCTTCACAGAATATCCTGACAGCGATGGACCGCACGTGGCACCCCGAACACTTCTTCTGTGCACACTGCGGAGAACGCTTCGGAACAGATGGTGAGGGTCACAACACAACACAGTGCATCTCACAGTATTTGCATTATAAATAACACAAATATCACAAAATAATCTAATACAATTAAAAACACAGCACCAAAACCTCACAATTAAGCATATTATAGGTCAATTTTATACAATACAAAACAGCACAATATGTTAGACATTACTAGACATCAGAAATACAGAATAGTAGAGATCGAACATTAAGCTTAAAATTATTCGATTTTTATTAATAATAAGATAAAAATATTAACAAAATGATTATGTTTATTGTTAATGTCAAGTAAAAAGAAAGGTTTGTGGAATTTCTTCGATAGTAAGCATTATCTTTGTCTGTGAGTTGTGAGCTTTCTGAGAAGAGAGCTTCCTGTTTTGATTCATTTGATCGCTGAGGAAACCAGACAATAAGGCATTTAAAAGCTGTGAGACATTTAAACTTACTGATACTGATAGTGTCTGAGTCCCGCTGTTCATCATGTTCCTGCTGTTTTTCTGTGCAGGGTTTCTGGAGCGGGAGGGGAAGCCGTTCTGCCCTCAGGATTTTTACCGTCTCTTCGCCCCCAAGTGTTCGGGCTGTGGAGAGCCGGTCAGAGAGAACTACCTATCAGCAGCTAACGGCACCTGGCATCCTGACTGCTTCGTCTGCGCTGTGAGTGATACACACACACACACTGAAAAAAATGCTGCATAAAATGTACTTAAAAAAAAGTTTTGCAACTTTTTAGTATACTAAACATAATGCATTACATGCAATCCATGCGTTGAGACAGTGTAATATGTGTGTTTTGACTAAAAATATTTAAATTTCAGAAATTATAATATATTATGTATCACAATTATTTGAGTAATATTGTATAAATAAAGTAATTGTAATTAGGTAATATTGTATGCAGATTTTAAGTAAAGTTTACCAAAAGAAAGGATTGACTGAAGTTCAGTTCACTTATTTACTCTATGTAACATTTAAGTCTTGAAACCGTGTTGAAGTTACTTAAATTTATCTGAAATTAAATGTATTTTAAAAAAGCAAATGCAGAAATTTGTGAAACTTTTTAAAAGTAAATTTTACTCATCATTTTTTTCAGTGCAGCAAGAACTGGGACATCCTCCCCTCTATCCCAACAATAATAAGCACACTTTACCCCTCTATCCTAACAATAATTGTGACACCCTAGAACACCAGCATTTTGCCTATTAAGAAAATATTATATATATGCAGGGGTTGGACAACGAAACTGAAACACCTGTCATTTTAGTGTGGGATGTTTCATGGGTAAATTGGAGCAGCCTGGTGGCCAATCTTCATTAATTGCACATTGCACCAGTAAGAGCAGTAAGAGTGTGAAGGTTCAATTAGCAGGGTAAGAGTACAGTTTTACTCTAAATATTGCAATGCACACTATAACATTATGGGTGACAAAAGTTCAAAAGTTCAAAAGAGGACAAATTGTTGGTGCACGTCTTGCTGGAGCATCTGTGACCAAGACAGCAAGTCTTTGTGATGCATCAAGAGCCACGGTATCCAGGGTAATGTCAGCATACCACCAAGAAGGAGCAACCACATCCATCAGGATTAACTGTGGACGCTAACCCGGATTGTATCCAAAAAAAAAAAAAAACACGGCAGAATTCAATGTGTTCACATGTATTTCTCTCTCTCTCTCTCTCTCTCTCTCTCAGGACTGTTTGAAGCCGTTTACAGATGGCTGTTTTCTGGAGATGGACGGTCGGCCCCTGTGTTCTCTGCACTATCACTCCAGGCAGGGCACTCTGTGCGGGACGTGTGGAGCTCCTATCTCTGGGCGCTGCATCGCGGCTCTGGACAGGAAGTTCCACCCTGAGCACTTTGTTTGTGCCTTCTGTCTGCGGCAGCTCAGCCAGGGGGTGTTTAAGGAGCAGGGGGGCAAGCCTTACTGCGGCGCCTGCCACACCAAACTCTTCCTGTAGACCAGCGGCACCCAGAACCTACACACTGCACCTGCTGCAGCACACCTGACTAACCCCAGAGACACAGTCGGTCCTAACAGGTGTAAAGGGCCTGTAGTATTGAAAATATACTGAATAATTTTCAAATAAAAGTTTTCTGTATGAAATTGTATTGTATAGAATTTCATGGTAAATATAAATAATATTTGCGAATGTATCACTCACTTCACCAAGTCCATAAAGTCCAAATGTGAATTCTAAGATATAATGGCGCAGTGCTTAAGGGCTAAAAGAATGGGAATGATGAGGTGACACCAACAACAGTATGAAAAGTCATTATCATTCAACCTAATAGCTGTTTAACTAAAGATAAAATGACTATTTGATTCATAAAAAAATAACCCCTGAATTTTGCTGACTCAACCCTCAAATGTGAAAAAGCCTAAAAATGGGAGGGGTAGTTGGGTGATGAATGGGTTTATAGTTTAGAGGCATGGCAGGAGGGAGAACTGATTGGCTGAGCTGCAGCAGAAGCCTAGTATATTGTGTAATACAGCACAGTCATTGACATTTAGAGCATTTATGGTGTTCTAAAGCATAGAAATCATGTTATAGAGAATTCATAGTGTATTATAGCACATTTATTATGATATAGCCTGTCTGTAGTGTACTATAGCACACCTATAGTCCATTTATAGTATGTTTCAGGGCATTCATTGTGTACTATTGTGCACTTATAGTACTTTAGTGCAGGTAAGGTATGCTATACTGCATATAGAGTTGTAAAGTAAAAAAAAAGCATATATAGTGTAGAGTAATGTTATGTTAAAGTTATATTATCAAAACTATCAGACTTTATTCTGTAGTGTAGTACAATTGTAGATACAACTGAGATAATACAGAATATGTCATTTTTTTTATTCATATTAAAATTTCCCAGCATGCAGTGAATAAACATAAACCATGTAATATCCAATAAAGTAGTTTTTAAACGTTATTTATATTCTTTCTTCATTAATTCAAAATTTTTCTCTCATTTTTCTACCAATTAACTAGGCCAACTGTCCCAGCCATTCAGACAATACCTAGCCATATATACCCTATCACTAGTATCACTAGTGTCACATGTGATGCCTCAACACAAGCAGGGTGAAAATGTGAAGATTAGCACATACCTCCTCCTACACGTGTGAAGTCAGACTCCGCCTCTTTTTGAACTGCTTGTCCAGTAGCATCACAGCGTGTTTGGAGGAAAGCGCAGCTACTCAGTTCTGATTTATCAGCTCACAGAAGGCCAGCGGTGCTTTCTCAGGGCTCCGGCAGCTGATGGCGAGCTGCATGACCTGGATTCGAACCAGTAAAAACAAAAAAATCTCCTGATCATAGCTGCAGCACTTTAAAAGGGATTTACACTGTGTCTGTTTTTAAATCATAAAACTATAGATTTTGTTATTTTGTTATATGTGTTCTTCTGTCTTCTAAGTATTTTTCACTATAAATCAAAGAGACGCAGGGTTAAGGCTCCATCGAACATATGAGACTGAGTTGGAAAGAGAGGGAAAGTAGAGTTGGGGGAGTCGGGGAGTCGGGTATACGGGGGTCTCGGCTCTATAAAAGCTGCGGGAGTAAGAGGGCTGTCTGAGTTTCAGGGTGCCGCAGGTTGGGGTGATGTTTACGAGCGCCGGGCTGGAGCAGGGGCAGGGGAGGCTGGTGGGATTGCAGTAGAGTGTGAAGGCTAACAGGGTTAAAAGAGCGAGACGTCCACTCAGGCGAGCCGAAACCCGACCCTCTAGACCCGAACGGCCCGTGGCCCTGCTTTCACCCCATTCAGTTTCGGGGCCACGACACGGGTCATAGCATCCCGAATAATGCCCAACTTGGCAACACAGACTAATAAACAATAAAGGCAATAACTGTCAAATAAGTCACAGCTGCCCGGGACACGGTAGTATATTAACCCCGTCACTGACGAAGCGCTGTGAGTGGACGCAGGGGCCTCGTAAAGGAACAGAGAGATGCACGGAGAAAGTGCTGGGGTTGCCAGAGTGATGTACTGGGCCCGGTGGGCGTTGGTGCTTTCTAACAGAGTGGAAGCACAGCTGGTGATAATCTAATGGCAAAAAGAGCTCTAATATGCTGAAGGTGTTGAAGGCATTGCTTTAAATGCCTTTTAAACCCTGTTCCAACAAGTGGAGCTATTATTATGGGTTCTACTAATTTCTCATCTCTCATCAATATCAATTAACCATATTGGCTAGTTGGAACTAATTGGGGTTTATTGGTTAATTTAAAATCACGAATTGATTGTAACACATTGGGAAATTAGAGACCCGTTGGTTTATAATGACTTATTGGTTAATTGATACCATTGGCTTAGTGGGACCTATTGGTTAACTTTGTCATTGGTTACTTGTGGATCATTTCTTAATTCTGGCTCATTGACTAATTGGGACACACTGGTTGATTTATGATCCATTGGTTAATTGGTACTTATTGGTTGATTGGGGCTTATTGGTTAATTAGGGACCCACTGGTAAATAGTGGCTTATTGGTTATGTGGATCCTGTTGACTCTTTGGGACTCACAGGTTTATTGGGACCCAATGGGTAATTTGAGAACCCATTTGCTTAGTGGGACCTTTTGGTTAAGTGTGGATCATTTCTTAATTCTGAATCATTGAAAAATTGGGACACACTTGTTGATATATGATCCACTGGTAAATCAATAAGACTCATTGGTTGATTGGCACTTATTGGTTAATTGGGGCTCATGGGATAACTATGGGAGACTGACAGGCTGCAATAGAGTGTGAAGGCTAACAGGGTTGGTTAATTGGAACTGGTTGACTGTAGGACTTAGTAGGACTTATTGTTTAATTGGACCATTGGTGACTGTGGCCCATTGGTTCATTGGGATTTACTGTATTTGTTAGGGCTTTGTGATAAATTGTAATCCAGTGATTAATTAGAGTAAGATTCTTTGGTAACTTGAAACACCCTGTTTAATATAGCCTAATTTCTCAGTTAGGACCAATTGATTAATTGGCATCCAGTGGTTAATTGTGTGGACTCATCAGTTAATTGGGACTCAACTCATTGATTCATTTTGACTTATTGGTTAATTTATTGGAGCTTATTCTCCAACAGAGTGGAATGATGGCGCTCCATCCAATACATTGAGTTGGGGATGAGCTGGGCAGTTGGAGATGGTGAGGGGTGTTGATATCCCCTCCTTAACATCCCAATTTCAATCAATAATCTCTCCAAAATCTAGTAAAGAGTCTTTTCTAGATAGTAGAGACAGTTACTCCAACAAAAGCACAATGGACTCTTTTTAAAACCCTTGATTTCTTAAGAAGAAATGAATGAGTTGGTGCATTGCTATTACTTTTAACCATATTAGTCATATAAGTCATATTTTTTTAGTAACTCATATTTCATAGCCATAAAGGCAAGTTTTTACTGATTGTAAGAAAATATATAAAAATAAATAAAACTCAAACATTGCAGCTGATTGATTGGGGGCACTGGTGCAGCCGGGTCCTGCCGATGAGTGCCAGGGTCAGTCGTTTCTGCTGTACAGAAAAACACAGCATCTCCGCAGCTTCAGCACAGCTCTGAGCCGAGCCGAGCTGAGCCGAGCGCGGAGCTTTAGCAGACGACGCTGTGTGTAATGTGTTATTGTAGCTGATCTCATGGAGGAAACACTCTGTGAAGAATATTAACCCCTCACAAAACTGATGACCTGTGAACACTTCCACTCCGAGCTTTTCCTGCCCCGGAGCCGGAGCAGAAGATCCAGAGTTACACTTATCTAATCATAAATCTCCCTAACCCTCCTCACAACTGACTCACACTGCTGCACAGTTCCCATAACTGTTTTACATGTGAACTCTTTTTTTCTATGTAAAACTACTCAAATTTCTTCAGATTGCAGCCTGTGATTAAGACAAGTTACCGAATCTACTGTATAGTGAACGGCTGAGCATTTAAATTATAGTACAGATGATTTATACTGTAGTACACATCATTAATACTGTAGAACAGAGTATTTTACTGTGGTACTAAGCATTACTACTGTTTTACAAAGTAGTATTACTGTAGTACAGATGATTGATACTGTAGGACAGAGCATTATTAATGTAGTACAGATAATTTTATTGCAGAGCAGGGTATTGTTACTGTAGAATTGAGCATTAATACTGTATTACAAAGCATTTTTACTATAGTACTAAACATTAGTACTCTAAAATAAAGCATTTAAACTATGGTAAATTGATTTATACTATAGTACTGAGAGTATTATTACTGTAATACAGAGCATTTTTACTGTAGTACTGAGCATTAATACTCTATTACAGAGCATTTCAACTATAGTTAATTGATTTTTACTGTAGTACTAAGCATTAGTACTGTAATACTGAGCATTCGTACTATAGCACAGATTATTTTACTGGAGTTCTGAGCATTAGTACTGTAGTACGTAGCATTGTTACTGTAGTACTGAGCAAAATGATTTTTGCTGCAGTACTGAGCATTAGGACTGTAATACTAAACATTTTTATTGTAGTACTGAGCATTAGTACTGTAGTACTGAGCGTCAGTACTGTGTGTACTGATCATTAGTACTGTAATACAGAGCATTAGTACTCTATTACAGAGCATTTAAAATATTAGTAAATTGATTTATACTGTAATACTAAGCATTAATACTGTCATACTGAACAGTATTACTGTAGCACAGATGATTTTTACTGCAGTACTGAGCATAAGTACTGTAGTATTAAGCATTGTTACTGTAGAACTGAGTATTAATACTCCTTTACAGAGCATTTAAACAATAGTAAATGTATTAATACTGTAGTACTGAGCATTAGTACTGTAGCACAGGTGATTTTTACTGGGGTACTGAGCATTTTTACTGTAATACAGAGCATTTTTACTTTGGTCCTGAACATTATTACTGTAGTACTGAGCATCAGTATTGTAATACTGAGCATTTGTTACTGTAGTACTGAGCATTAGTACTCTATTACAGAGCATTAGTACTAGAGTACTAAACATTAGTACTCTATTACAGAGCATTTAATCTATGGTAAAACTATGGTAGTACTGTAATACTGAGCATTAGTCTTGTAGTATATAGCATTGTTACTGTAGTACTGAGCATAAATACTCTATTACATAGCATTTTTACTGTAGTACTGAGTATCAGTATTGTAATACTGAGCATTTGTCACTTGTAGTACTAAACATTAGTACTCTATTACAGAGCATTTAAACTATGGTAAATTGATTTATATTGTAGTAATGAGTAGTACTGTAATATTGAGCATTAATACTGTAGTATATAGCATTGTTACTCTATTACAGAGCATTTTTACTGTATATTAGTATATTAGTACTGTATATTAGTACTGTAATACAGATTATTTTTACTGTAGTACTGAGTATTAGCACTGTAATACAGAGCATTTTTATCGAAAGTACTAAGAATTAAAAGTTAGGTAGAGAGCATTTACTGTTTAGCACAGTGCATTGAGTTGTTTGTTACACAGTAATGTAGTACAGAGTACTACTACTTTTGTAGTACAGTAGGTGCATAGGGCATATATAATGTAATACACATAGCATTACTAGCTTAGCACTGCAGAATGCAGAAAATTTAGTTTAGTGTGTTTAATAATAAATTAAACACAGAGTTTATATATTTATAAGTGTAGTGTGTTAGTTTTACTGGTCTGAAAGGTGTACAATATTTACACATGAAAAAAAAAATTAATGAAAACATTTTCTTCCTGTAGTTTTTATTTCATTTGTACAGTTATCATGTTGACGCAGTGTATTTTACTGAGGTGTGGATGATTGACAGGTCTGAGTCGGCTCGGCTGAGAGCGTCGGTTTCCTCGGTGAAGGCTGGGATTGAGACGGGTTGTGTGTTTTGGAAGACGATGAAAAATGACAACTTCAGCGCTGCTTTAATTGCACCCCGGTGACACGTGGCTCGGATATTAATTAGGCGAGCTGATTGGTGGAGGGAGCGGGGGGCTGGCAGGGTTCCCCTCAGCGGTGTGTTTGGTTTGGCGGCCGGCCTGGGGCTGGTAGCCCACCTGATTAATGACTGCCTGCTCTGTGCTATGAGTGCTTCCTGTGGGGCTTCGGCCCGGGAAGCCTGTACCTGTCTGCAGGCCTTTAGTTCTCCCACTTGATCTTTTCCTCTCTCTCTTTTTCTTTTTCTCTCTTTTTCTCTCTCTCTCTCTGTGTCTAATGCTTGCTCTCTCGTTCCTCTTTTGACCCTCGTTTTTTTGTTTTTTCTCTCACCATGGAGAAAATCAAAGGTCTTACCAGAGAGTCACTTCATCAGTTTTTATGTGATCTGTGCAATCCCTCTGCATCCGCCTCCAGTTTTATCCCAAAGCAAGATTTAGACACAGGAAAAACCCTTTAATAAAGTAATAAATGTGAAATAAATACAGATTACTGTAGAGACTAAAGTCATCGAAAAACTGTGGAAAACAAAGCCATTATTATGGAGAAGCCACAACTCAACACCCAAAGCCAGAGACGATCTACAGCCAGCATTAGTGGCCCTCAGATTCTTCCCTAGACACCTCTTCTACTTTAAGTACAACCTACGCTAATGCCCTGTTTACTGTGAGTGGTAATTCACATTGCCTTGTCATGAGCACGTTGGTTCAGACAGTGTTCAGACAACTTCACTCACAAGAGTGATTACACATCTCAGTGTAATACTGTGTTACAAATCAGATTGCAAGTAAGAGAAACTACTTTGAGCTGTTTGGTTTTTGTGGAGTCCCACAGGGCTCTATTTTAGGGTCTATGAAACTTAACTGATGTTATCTCAGAGAGAACTGCAGATTTGAGGGTGAAGAACTAAAGACGTGTCAACCTCTCTACAGCTATTGCTGGCAGCTGTCCAAAAGTACACAAATACTTTTTACTATATCTGTCTCTTTTGTCCATCTCTCTCTTCTGCTATCCCTTTCATTTGCTATTCTCTTTCTGTGTCCCTCTGTGTCCCTCTCTTTTTCCACTTTATTCTTGTCTCTTGTACTATCTCTATCCTGCTCTCTCATTCTCTATCTTTCTCTTCATCTCTCTCTTTTGCTATCCCTTTTATTTTCTCTCTGTGTCCCTCTGTGTCTCTTACTTTCTACATTTTATTCTTGCTGTCTCTTGTACTATCTCTATCCTGCTCTCTCTCTCTCTCTTTTGCATTCTCACCATCAGTTCACACCCTACATTAATGCTATTAACAGATGATCCTGCTTCACCACTGCATTCATTCCTGTTCTTTCTCTCTCTTTAACTCTCTTTTAAACAAATAAAACTTAACTGAATTGAATTAATTTGATTGGCCATGTGGTAGAGTGATACACAGTGGACACCTTGAGCCTGTAAACACATATTAGTCATTACTGGAAGGGAATTTGACAATTTAAGTGAGTTGCTGACCATGTGCATCCCTTCATGTTCACAGTTTACCATCGTCTAATGGGTAATCCAACATGATCAGTGTTCTTCAGTAGTGGTTCTTCCCAGTCACCAACTCTTAATCCAGTAGAACACTTCAGATGTGTGATGTGATAGAAAAAAAAATGAGCATGAAATTTATCTGAAAATGTTAAAGGAATTATGTGATGCAATCATATCAACATGGATTAAAATCTTTCAAAAATGTTTCTAACATCTTGTGGAATCCATCCAAGCCAAGAAGCACTGAAGCGGTTTTGAGAGCCAAGGGAGGCCCTACCCTTCATCTCAGCGATTATCTGTTGTGAAGGCCTCTCCACTGTTCATTAGGGGGTGGAAAGGTTAAAAAATACTTTTTTTTTGCAGCCATTACTGGCACAAACTTCGAGTTATCCACTGCTGCCAACAGGAGATGATGACGGTAACACATGGGAAAGGCATCAATTCTAACCTGACTGTTTTCATGAAGGTCACACAGCCACAAATCAGGTTTGCATCCACTGTGTAATTGCATAATTATTTTGTTAGAGGGTTTATTTTGTTAGGGGGCAGCGTGGCAGGTGTTGAAAAGGTCCCGCTGGAGCACTTTCAATTAAACAAAACTGTGTATAATATAATTACAGCTCTGTAAAATCATTTGCTAACATTTTTAACATTCCTCTCCCCATCTCAAGCACTGCACAGCAGCAGCTCACATCATTATTCACCCGTAGACATACTGTAGTATTTGATTTTGTGAGCCAATCAGAACTAAGAAAAGACACGATTATTATTTCCTTATTTATTATACAATAAACATTTCACATTCAAAATGACATTACATTGCTTCATTAAAAATCTATATGAAAGCTCTAAGCAGGTCTTTAGTTCTAATAGATGTGGATGCAATAAAGTGTATTTATTCAGTATTTTAAGATCTTTATTGTATACATAGTGCGACATTCTGAGCCCCTGTCTGTCCCAGCTGACTCACATTGGACAGATTGAGCAGCCAGATGGGACTGGCATGAAAACCCATGGTCCCATGCAGCTGTCGATTATGATTGTTTAAGTTTATTCACTTCCTGTGTACCACCCTGTTTATTCATTTTAAAAGATTTTAGTGTGGAAGGTTTCATGGCTAAATTTGAGCAGCCTGGTGGCCACTCTTCATTAATTGAGTGTGAAGGTTCAATTAGCAGGGTAAGAGCACAGTTTTGCTCAAATATTGCAATGCACACTATAACATTATGGGTGACATACCAGAGTTCAAAAGAGGACAAATTGTTGGTGCACGTCTTGCTGGAGCATCTGTGACCAAGACAGCAAGTCTCTGTGATGCATCAAGAGCCACGGTATCCAGGGTAATGTCAGCATACCACCAAGAAGGACCGACCACATCCAACAGGATTAACTGTGTACGCTGTAAGAGGAAGCTGTCTGAAAGGGATGTTCGGGTGCTTACCCGGATTGTTTTCAATATGCACCCCAAATATCCTGTTTCCACCAGAACTGTCCGTCGGACAATGAGTTATTGTGGTCTAAATAAGTTATTGTGGTTTCAGTTTCAGTGTCCAACCCCTGTATATTATTATTATATATTATTATTATTTAGCACTTACTGTATTGAACATATATCATATTTTTACATAACGTAGTAAATTGAATTACGAATGTTGTGCATTGTTTCACTCTTATCAGTTTTTCAGCTTGTTTTTCGCCAAATTGCCAGTAATTAACAGTGTCTACACACACACACACACACAGAAATACACACGCTCCCTGCTCTCTATTCAAGCATCAACACATGTTCACTCCTGTCAGACACCACTTGCCCCCTCGCCTCTTTTTCCCCCTTTTTTTTGTGGAACATGCAGCCAGTCAGAGCCAAAGTCAACAGGAACGGGATTAATGCACTTCCTCACCTCCTCCTCCTCCTCCTCCTGCTTCAGGATGGTCAGTGGTGGTCCGGCTATGAAATTGTTTCCACTTAATAATAATAACAATAATAATAATAAAGAGGAAGAAGTCTAGAGGGGGATTGCTGGTCAAATTACCGACGCTGTGCCTCATTTAGCTCTGAGCTCGGCATCCTGAAAACAACAGTATACGTCTACACGCTCAGCGATACTGTAATGGAACTAAATGTGAACCACATTGTGTCGGAGCGCCTCGCTGGAGGAGGCCACAGATGGAGAGATGAAAAAGCTGCATCGGTTACCTTTCGTCTGGGCACTCACATTTTATCAGATTTGTATAAGAAAAATTTGTAAAAAAAAAATCTGTAAATATTTTTAAATATTTTATTTGTACAATAATATATATGTATAGTTAAACAGTACTAACTGTTACTACTTACTGTATTTATGGTAAATTACGGTAAATTACAAAACATGAATAACAGTATAGTTGCCCACTGCAAACCATAGCAACCATTTAGAAATAACCAACATGGCAACCAACATGGATACCTCAGCAATGCCTTAGCAACCACCACAGACACCATAGCAACACCTTCTTAGCACCTTCACCGCCTATCAACACCACAGTGCAACCATCCTGCGTTTCCTTTTCCTTCAGCAAATGCACTTTTCTAGTTTTGAAACTGTCCTCTGTTCTGATTGGCTGCCTCTCTTTGTGCCTCTTTCAACACAACGCAAAAGCAAATGAATAAAAACAGTTATATATGCAAATACATTACGTAGCCACCACCTAACAGCAACTTAGCAACCGTCTAGCAACCCCTTAGCAACTGTCTAGCAACCACTTAGCAACAACATGGCAACCACCAAAGCAAACTGTGGGAGGCATTTTAGCTGTGCCACCATCCTGCATTTCCTTGAGGAAATGCTCTTTTCAAATTTTAAAATTCTTCTCCGTTCTGATTGGCTGCCTTGTTTTGTACCTTTTTCCATACAAAGCAAAAGCAAATGAGTTAAATAGAATGATATAGTGTGTTATATAGTGTAAAATAATTATTGTTTTTTGCAGATTTGCAGTATGAGCTAAAAATGGAATATCTCTAAATATTAAACAATGTTCACATTCTAAATCAAATAGAAATAAATGTATCATTCATTTTTCATTTGCATTCATTTGTCTGACTAAAATACATATTTCCACTGTATGATGGTCCATCCTAGATGACTCAGAGAAGCCCAGAGAAGCCAATGCCACTTTTAACATAAATCTTCTGTATGTTGTGGAGTTTTTTATAGCATTTGTGAGCATCTTGTCTTGAAATGAGCCCAAACTCTACTATCTGCTCCTGGCAGTGGTTTATGTTCATAAAATTGCTCTTCAGTCTGCACCAGCCCACTGTTTATCTCGGCACACCGTACCTGTAGCTGCAGCTACAGATCTACCCACATGCAGCTTAACTGGCCATGCAGCATTTCACCTCAGCAGACCCGTGATAAGCTGAAGAGATGATACCTGGTGATACCTGGACTCAGCCTCGGCTTGCCCTTCACGTAGAGCCTGGGAAAGGAAAAAACAGGCAAAGGCTTTCAAAACACATCCTGATACGGTGGCCTCCTGTGTTTGACTGAACTGAATCAAACACTCGAAAGCTCTCGACAGTGTACGCTATCATCTCTGACGTCCAGAGGTCATGATGTCAGCGCCGGGAAGACTCTTCTACATCAAAGATGCTGATCGTGTTCCCTGGGAATATCTGAACCACTGTCCTGATTAATCGCAGAAACTGAGAATGTACCTAGTGGAGAATGTGGAACACATTCGAGCTCGGACTGAACGCTATCCTTCAGCGAGCGAGATCGGATATTAATCATAGCTCCGTCTCTCTCCACTTAGATCTGTCTGGCTCAGAGCCTTAGTCATAAATCAAGTTGCCAGCCCTGCTGTGTTTGTTGAGTTTTTAACCCCCTGCCACGTGGCATGTGTTTTTTAACCCTAACGTTTGCCCATATCAGTAAAACAAGGCTTTTCTCAGGCATCAGCAGGGGAATCTGACTAACCAGACCTCACCGTGGCTGAACCACATCACTATATTATCGACCTCCTCTGAGGCTGGACAGTACCATTGTGCTGCAAGTCCTAAGGGTTGGGCAAACACTGACATGCCTTTGGGTTGAGGAATAACCATGTTGGCTGAGGGGCTACAAAGAAAATGAGCAAAAAATAGAACAAAGTTCCTCTATATTTGCAATAATTTAGAGTAAATATGGAAAAAAAATATTTAAAAAATTTAATAAAATATATATATATATAAAATAAATAAAAAAGTCTCAATATTTCGATATTGACCCTAGCTTTCAAAACTTAACCTGCATTTTTTCATCTGACAAGTCCTTGGGAAGGGCCTATACTCTATACGACTGATGCGTGCACAACTACGGCACCTCAGATGGTCCAAAACACAGCATGGCTCCTGGCAGAACAACAAACAGAAAGTGGAAAGGAGAAGAGAGCTAAGCGTGTTTTCTTTACTGGGGTCGTACGGCAGATTACGGAATAAAACCCCAGACACATGTTCGGGATCAGCTCGAAGAGGCAGAAAATTACCCCTGTTTTCCTGGAAGAGGCTCTCTAACGTCTGTGTGTTCAGGCTTTCATAAAGGTCAGGGCTGTTTTAGCATGCTTCCCAATGTTCATTTGGATGAGAATAAAAAGAGCACAGTAGAAGAACTCAAAGTTCTGCTTGTTTAATTGGAGAATCGCAGAATGCCAGCTGTTAATGTTCCAGGCTGTTAGCAAGTGAGAATTGTAACTTATGCTAGCTTTGAAGAACAGGTAAAAGTGGCCACTTCTATACTGCACCAGTCAAATTTTGGACACAGCTTGAATTCAGTAGTTTTTATATTTTAAAAAAATCTGCATTGTAGATTAATAGTAAAGTCATCCAAACATGTATAATTATTTGGTAAATATTATGGGTGACATACCAGAGTTCAAAACAGAACAAAATGTCTTTATGTTGTATCAAGAGCCACGGTATCCAGGGTAATGTCAGCATACCACCAAGAAGGACCAACCACATCCAACAGGATTAACTGTGGACGCTGTAAGAGGAAGCTGTCTGAAAGGGATGTTCGGGTGCTAACCCGGATTGCATCCAAAACAACAAAACCACAGCTGCCCAAATCACAACAGAATTCAATGTGCACCTCAACTCTCCTGTTTCCGCCAGAACTGTCCGTCAGGACAGTCAATTATTGTGGTCTAAAACCAGGTGTTTCAGTTTCATTGTCCAACCCCTGTAGCTCCAGCTTAGGCGGCGCATCTTTTAAACCAAATGGAATCACAAAAAAACTCAAAAAACCCCAATTTAAACAACACAGTGCAAAGTTTGCAGTGATGTAACACTAATGAACTTTGGAAAAAGAAAAATAACTGAGACTTAAGTTACAAGGGGATCAAGTGTCAGGACAAAAACATGATGACTGATGATAACCCACTCAAACCACCATGTTTTCGCAGAACCAGCGCTGAACCTCTTGCTCTGTCTCTCTCTCTCTCTCTCTCTCTCTCTCTCTTTCTCCCCCACAGTCCCTTGCTCTGCACGTCTCTGGCTGGTATTAATCGAGAGATCTGAGACGACGCTGTTATCAGAGGCTGTGTGATTTAAACAGGCTGCTCCTGCTCGGCTGACTCTGGTCCAGACAGGAAAACAGGAGATGTTTTTCAATAGAGTTTTTAAAAAGAGAGAGTTTTTAAAAAGAGATTTACTGAACTTTTAATCCATAACACCATGAGTTCATATTTTCTGATTAAACATTCTTAGTATTGTCCTAAAACTAAAATATAAAGTACTCTAACTTATTAATATATAATATAAATCTAATATAACTAGTTATATGAACATGGAGTAATTAAATATCATAATAACAGAGGGGCACCGAGTGGTCCAGTGGCAGGTTCGAACCCCTGTTCATGCAGCTTTGCCATCAAGTTGCCAGTGCTCAAAGGGAGCACAATTGGCCCTGCTCCCTCCGGGTGGGTAAATGGCGCTCTCTCCCCACATTACTAAAGGGTGATGTTTGCAGCACAGGGCGTCTGTGAGCTGATGTATCAGAACCGAGTCGCTGCGCTTCCCTCCAAGTGTGCTGGCTGCTCGCCAATGCTGCATCAGCAGCAGCTCGAAAAGGTTGGCTGGCTTCATAGGTATTGGAGGAGGCGTGTGCTAATTTTCACCCTCCTGGTGTTGGGGCATTACTAGTGATAGGGGAAGTCCTAATTAGTGGGTGCAAAAATTGGGGAGAAAATAGGAAAATTTTGAAATAAAATTATTAAAAAAAAAAATATATATATATATATATATATATTCACGCTAAGTTTCAGTTTCATCTTCTTAAGCTTCACTATCAACAGCTATCAAGGAGTTCAAGTGGCTGCAGCCACTACTTACCTACTTACTACATTTTAGGTTTAAATCCTTGGTTTCTTTAAACCGTCATGTGGTAGTGTTCATCCATTTCATTAGAAACAAAAAAGCACTTGACATGAAACTTTGAATAATATTGGACCACAGAAAGTAGTTATTTATGAGCTCGATGTGGGCGATATTATTGCTTGAAGTGCGCACAAAATGATTCGGGATGCACTAACTAGCATCATGCTCACATCATTAGTTTATCATTATCTAAATAGCATCTGTCTGATTAGTGGCATTAGTAACCTCGGCAACCCAGCATGAAGCACAGGTGTAATGGCGTTAGCGAAAGTAAGAATATAGCTAAAATATATTCTCAATATAATGACCAAAGACTACTGGGCTTAAGTCTTGTTAAGTTTACTCAGATTTATATGCAATGCTTCTACTCATTTCTAATAAAAAATAAAGACACAATATTGGGCTATGTTAGCTGTTTTAATTAAGGAAAATTCACAAATGTTCATTTTACGCAAAAAAATCTTTACTGGGCTCAAGAATATATTTTTTACAGTGCAGCCAGTACAGATATATGAGCAAGTGTTTTATACAGTAACTCGTAACTTCCCAGGAAAAGCCATCTCAGCAGAGACACGTCACACAGACAAGGCCGGAAAACTCCACTGTTGTGTAGGAAGGTTAGAAACACACTGAGTTAATGCTGGGCAAACACAGTTAATATTTCAGCACTCCGAAAAACACCACACAGCATGCCGGCAGCCAAGAAACAGGCCTGCCTTTGTTTTCATAGCTTTCCTTTTCTCTACAGGACTCTACAGAAGAGAGAAAGAGAGAGAGAGAGAGAGAAAGAGAGAAAGAGAGAGACTTCTTAAACGTGGACCCACTTTATTTCTAAATTAGATATACTGTGCATAGGGATGAGAAGGCAGACTTTTTAAATTTTTATTTAATTTTTTTTTAATGACGCCTTAACACATCAGGAGGGTGAAGACTCCTCTGATACATATGAAGTCAGCCACCGCTTCTTTTCAAACTGCTGCTGATGCAGCATTGCCGAATAGCATCACAGCGTACTCGGAGGAAAGCACAGCGACTCAGTTCTGATACATCAGCTCACAGTTGCAGCTCCTTGTGCTGATCCACATCACCCTTTAGAGTGATGTGGGGAAAGTACACCTCTACTGTACCCACCCAGAGAGAGCAAGGCCAGTTGTGCTCTCTCAGGGCTCTGGCAGCTGATGGCAACCTGCATGAACTGCATGAGCTGGATTCAAACTGGCAATCTCCTGATCGAAAAATAACAATTTATACCTTTATATGTTTCTTTGAGAAACCAACGCAAAATTGATGTTTGATCCATGATGTAATGGAACCAAGCAAATATCCACTTTTTTTCCTAAAGACACATTTTTTAAAGCATCCCCGATAAGCATCTTTTCAATCTTTTCAGTCACTCCGACCGACAACATAATCTCCTTTTACGACCAACAAAGCTTGAAATGATCTTCAAAGTATGAGCTATTGCCTGAAAAGCTGCTTCACCAGGCCTTCCCACAACATTATGATAATCCACCGCTGCCATTGTTCTCCACCGTGCCATAAAATCCCGCCACAATGGAGGCGGCGCTTTCTGAAAATGACTTTCTGCAGAAACGCAGCAGCATTTTCCTAAATCTTTGCACAACTCATATGCAGGTAGCTTTAGTGATCAGCAGGGGAAGAGGTTCGCTTTTCAGCCCGGCCGGCTAAGAGGATCCAGGGAAGGATGAGGCTGAAGACAGGAGAGCCCCCGAGATGCATAATACAATTACACATGTAATCTCAGATCTGAGGGGAAGCGCTGCGGCCTTCTGGCTGCTCGTTGTTTGCCGGCCTTTGATGTGATTGTTCCATTACTTTGAGGTTATAAACACGAGGATGTGTTTTTGTGTGTTGTGCGTCTGTGCGTGTGTGTGTGTACACCCGGGAAACGCACACGTGCACGTGCACAAAATTTCCGTTATGAATCATACAAAGAGTCAAAGCGCCGAGCTGGTTGAAATGTTTTGTGCAGAGTGAGCAGTCGGTTTCCTGCCGGTGACACACAGCGCTATCACATTCACATCAAGATATGTGGGTCACAATCCGACCGCAGCTTAAAAAGACCAACAGAGGAGTCCAAAAGTTTAACACCTGCAGTCAAAATCCTTTCTTTCTAATTTAATGCAACGTTATTTAGCATTTATTTGTTCAAATATTAGCCTTAGAATCATGTTGATGCTCAACTCACTGTAGTAGGGGTTAAATAACGTCTCTGTCATTCCCACTTCAGTTCGGAAAGCTACTACCGCTCTATGAAACTTTGGCGGAGCAGCTCAAGACCTCTCTCAATAACTGTGTAACACTATGTAACCTTTTACGAGTTACGAGAATAACAAAGCTGGACAAGCTGATTAAGTTGGTGGAACAGCTTAGCCTCTTATCAGTGTGGAGTATGTTTTCAGTGTTTGATGGTTTAGCTGGTATATAAGCATCATTATCCTGACCCAGATAGATAATCAGTATCACCAAGTTTGACAACCAGCATCACTAGCATCACCAAGCTAATTGACCGGCATCACCAGGCTGATTGACCAACATGATTAGCAAGATCAAGCTAGTTGTCAAGCAAGACCAGCATAAACAAACTGGTTGACCAGCAAGAGTAGCAAGACTACTTTGGTTGACTAGTATGACCAGCAAGATCAAACTGGTTGACCAGCAAGAGTAGCAAGACTAAGTTGGTTGACTAGTATGACCAGCAAGACCAGCAAGATTAAATTGGCTGACCAGCAAGACCATCACCACTGACCAACATGATTAGTAAGACCAAATTAGTTGATGAGAATGTCCTAAAAGAGAAAGTTTGTTGACCAGCAAGGCAAGCAAAAATAAACCTGTTGACATGCAAGACCAGCAAGATCAATCTGATTGACCAACATGACCAGCATCTCCAAGTTAGTTGACCAGAATCAGCAAGTTAGTTGACCAGCAAGACCAAGCTATTGGCCAGCATCACCGACATCTTCAGGCTAGTTGACCAACATGACTAGCCAATACCAAATTGGTTGGCTAGAATGACCAGCAACCAAACAAGTTTGTTGACCAGCAACACGAGCAAGACCAAACTGGGTTGACTAATATGTCCAGAAAGACCAGTATCACCAAGTTAGTTGACCAGAAAAAAACAAACTGGGTGACCAGCAACATTAGCAAGACCAGATGGTTGACTAGTATAATAAGCAAGATCAAGGTAGTTGACCAGCATGACCAACATCACCAAGTTAGTTGACCAGTAAAACCTGTAAGACCAAACTCGTTGACCAGCATGACCAGCATCACCAAGCTAGTTGATCAGCAAGACCAAGATGTTTAACCAACATGTCCAGCATTACCAGTAAGTACGTTTTCACTCTGATTACCAGCTCTTTAACCACCTTGTCCACTTTAGACTACTCGAAACCAGCTTCAGACAACCACTGGCCAAGAGCTGATTATTTCAGCTGGGATATTATTGTGAAATCTTGTAATATTACTCTAGAAACCCAATCCACTTGCTTCTTTGCTTTTTTCTTTCATGTGTTTCTTTATTCATGTGTTCTCAGCTTGTCAACAAATGCATGTGAACAGCTGACCATAAAGGGGTTCATGCTCGAAGTGCAGTTTTGTCTTTACTGCAGTATCACATCAATGTGGCAGTTACTCAAACAAAGGAGGATAAACTTTTTTGAAAATCCTTTATTTTAGAAGGCAAAATAATAAGCAGGTGTCCCAATACTTTTGTTCATAAAGTTTAGCAAAAAGAACAGTAATTGCTGCAGACGTTTGAGGGTTAATATATATAGTGACCCCCTAATGACTCGGTGTTCTTCTGGAAGCGAGGACCCCCTGCACTCCTGCTATCTCAGGATATCCGGAGAGACTGAATCCCCAGCAGTGTCCTCACGCTGACCGCAGGCCTGAGCTACAGGGGGGAGAGAGGAGTAAGGGATGTTTAGGGTTAGATCTGTTCTCTAAGCTGGATCACAGCCCTGCTTCTACTCATCCTCAGATCCATGAGCTTGTCTGATGCCCTCAAAATGGAATAAACAAAATTTCTTGATGAATGGACCAAGAAAATGTAACCAAAATGACGTAAATTAACTCTTTTTACATTGACTCCCATTGCAAGTTTAGAAGATTGCTGTTTGAGAGATTGGATAGTGACGATATATTCCATCTATTTATGTTTGCCGTTTAAGCCACACCCCTCTAGAATCTACAGGCTCCATATCATGTGTTTAATTATTTCACCCCTGCCCTTTAAACAGCCTGAGAACGCCACATGCAATTCTGAAATTGCAAAACAAAAAAGACCGAACAATTTGCTGCCATTTTCCCAAAAGTTGAAAAGCATGCCTGGATGATCTTGTAGTGTGGAAATAAAGATTCTTACCAACTGATTCAGCACCGACAAACAGGGGCAAAGTTGCTGCACTTTGTCTTTCCATCAAGATCAGTCTACATCTGCAGGTTACGAGTATTTTGGCCTGAGCTTTATTTTTGTTACCAGTCCATCACCATCCCCAGGATGTTTGCCTTTGCTTTGTTTTTGTCTGAGTTTTACGCTGCAGAGAATAACTCATATCATCTGTTATGGGTCATCATCATTTTAGCCACTTCACAGTACCACAAGTCACTGGTAGGGGGCTCTGTTCACAAAAGGAAAGGCTTAAAACAGATAGGAGAGCAATGTAGAGATCTTGTGGGACCATTTCTTGGACATGGTTAAGCATATTCCTGGTCCTATAGTCTATATTTTTCTTTTAATGTGAAGTCTTCCAAATTCTGCTAAAAAAACTGTACATCAGTTTCTTACTCTACTGTATACGTATAACTACTGAACTATACATATATATATATATATATATATATATATATATATATATATATATATATATATATATATATATATATATATATATATATATATATACAAGGGGTTGGACAATTGGACAATGAAACTGAAACACCTGTCATTTTAGTGTGGGAGGTTTCTTCATTAATTGCTCATTATTGCACCAGTAAGAGCAGTAAGAGTGTGAAGGTTCAATTAGCAGGGTAAGAGCACAGTTCTGCTCTAAATATTGCAATGCACACAACATTATGGGAGACACACCAGAGTTCAAAAGAGGACAAATTGTTGGTGCACGTCTTGCTGGAGCATCTGTGACCGAAACAGCAAGTCTTTGTGATGCATCAAGAGCCACAGTATCCAGGGTAATGCCAGCGTACCACCAAGAAGGACCAACCACATCCAACAGGATTAACTGTGGACGCTGTAAGAGGAAGCTGTCTGAAAGGGATGTTCGGGTTCTAACCCGGAGGGTATTCAATAAACATAAAACCACGGCTGATCAAATCACGGCAGAATTCAATGTGCACCTCAACTCTCCTGCTTCCACTAGAACTGTCCGTCGGGACAATAAAAGAACACATTTAATGACCAGTTTATGGAGAAATCCTAGTAATCCCAAACTTTTTCTTGCAACTGTATATATATATATTTTTTTTCTGTCATAGTTACCTACAGTTTAATAAGCCCTAAAATACAGCCCTGTTGGACTCATACAGCAGTTACCAGTTAATAATCCACAGTAGATTCTGCTTTAAAATAAAAGCTGAACAACAAACACAGGATTCAATGGGATCCAGGCTTGAATTAAGCGTGAATCAAGCAGAAAAGCAAGGAAAAACGCAAGCAAACAAAAAAAGTGAACACCTTAGCACAGGTTCTTGTGCAGCAAATGGATGAATGGATGAATGGTACCTTACACACACATGCTTCAGGAGATCTGGCTAATGTTAGAAGGCCCCGGTGTCAGTCCACAGCCAGAAGAAACAAGAAAACACAGGACCTGAAGACCCATGAGGTGAAAGACGTTACCCACTCAGTCATACAGACGTCGCCTGTCAGCACGGGAGGGCCCCGGCCAGCGGGACGGGGTGTTTGTTTGGTTAAAAGCCGATCGCAGGGGCTCGGAATGAACGGAATATAAATGAATATAAATACCGACGATGACAAGGCCGGCGTGGAGCACACGGAGCACATGGACTGCTTTACGCTTGCTCTGTGTTTTCCCTAGAAACTGGATGTGAGAAAAAAAACAATGCCTTGATGTGTTTGAGTCTGACCATATGTATTTATACCCTGTTACATACACACACACACACTCCAGACACACACACACACACACACTCCCAGACACACACACACGCTCCCAGACACACACATTCTCTCGCTGATGCACGCACTCGGGCTTACATGTCCCTTGACGTCAATTTGAGCGAAAAGTGTTTTCTGCGGTCTGCTAACAGAACATTAAGATTTAAGCCCCCTACCAACACCTTCCCACCCCGTCTAGTCTATATACATATATATACACTATATATATATGTACTGTAAGACTTGGCATTAGGTCAGGAATATCCAACAAGTCCCAGCCAAAAATGTGCAAATCACACCCAGACTTCACAGCCTCGCTCGGTGCCATGCGTCCAGGTAATTGCACCTGCATATATATAAATATATGTGATGAATCCAATATATCCAAAATATCTCCTGACTCATCATCAGCTGATTCGGCTGGACCAACCATAGTTAGAAAAATACTTTCCACTTCTTTTTGTTCTTTGTGAAATACTGTAGGTTTCTCTGAGGTTTCTGTATATGCATGCTGGATATAAAACACTTCCTCAACCTCCATTGTCTGCAGAAGCTAGTAAAAAAAGTATCAGAGAAACAAGTCAATCAGGAAAAGCACGGTGTCTACGTCAACCTGTGAATTAGCCTGTGAATTACTTACCTGTATCTCTGTGGGTTTACATAGGATTTAAATAGGATCTCCGGTGGATTTGGCTTTTAATGAATAAATGAGTAAATGAATGAATGAATGAGGAAATTACAAAAAAATCTGTGTGTCAGAGGTCAGCAAAAGACCACCGAAACAAACATGAAACACCTGTCCTGTGAGTTTGTTTGAACTATAATGAACGATAATGAAAAACAAAACTATAATAAAATACGTTCCTGGTGAGCTTTTGTTTACATTTTTCCCCTGTCTCTCTCTCTGTTGTCTCCTTATAAGGACGTTTTTTTTTTCCGGGCGTGTCCCAATTTACTAGCTGGGCAGCGGTAGTGTATTGGACTGCGACCCTGATGCGACCCAGGTTCGATCCTGCAAGATAATTTTTTTCTTCCTTTCTTCTTTAGTTTACCTGCTTTGAGTTCAACTGTTCTGCAATTGTGTTCAACAACCCTCTGGGCTGGAGAGCTACTAGTCTGTAGCACTCCATCCCATTACACTTTATTTTCCAAAAAATAATATTTTTTTGTTGGCTGCCACTTAATGGCTTGGAAAATATCAGACCCACTGCCAAAATTAATTGCAACCCCTGCTGTAGGTGATTCTTAAAGCAGCACTAGGTAGGATTTCCTTGATTTTTGATATTTTTAAAGAAGTAAATTTACAGCTTGAAACTTACTGCAGCGCTGCATTGAGGTGTAATAGGAGGAATAGCGGTGCTCTCATGTCTGTGTGCCGGAGCTCCTCTGAGCTCAAACCAGACTCTGTAAGTTTTCCGAGGCGGCTGCGACCAACGCTCGCGAGAACTGCGACCTGCTTTCCGACCTTTAGTTCTAACAGTTCTACAAGGACTACTGGTTCATTCTTTACAAACTAACATACAGACACTCTGGCAGAAGCTGGAAAGAGACCGAATATGTCTGTGAAATCCAAAAACGAGAAAGAGAAACTAAAATCTGCCTGAAACATTTATTACACTCTACAACTGTAGGGGGAGCCCACGAGCACAAAATCTAAATCCTACCTAGTGGAGCTTTAAAAGACTTTACGTACTATATGCAACACTACGGCCTGATGTTTTTTTTTTAGAAAGTCTCGTAACTCTGTTATTAGAGTGGAACCACCCGCAGCTTTGTACAGTGTGTGAACATTTCATGACAAGAGGTCCTTCAGGAACTTTTTAGATGGAAGGAATCTAACCGTCTGACCCGTCAGAATCCGATGTTGAGAATAGTGTTTTCTCCTGCTGTAACCTTCCTGAAGCGGAGATACAAGCTTTTCTCCTGACGCTGGTGATCTACCGCTAAAGCTACAGAACACAAGCTGTCCGCCGCGGCCCCTCAGCCTCTCTGAAGGGTCTGTGGAGGGTCTGGAGAATAGGAACTGACAGAAACACAAAGAGCCTCTTATAGCCGCCTGTCCGCCGTCACTGACCGAGGCAGACCCGAGTGGCAGCTGTTTGAAGGCTCTGATGATGAATTGCTCACTACTCCAGCCTGTCAGCCATGCTGCCACTCGGACAACAGCTCGGGCACACACACACACACACACACTTCTGACATTGTTTGGTCTTTTCTGAGGAAAAATAAACGGCTGAGTGTATTTTTGCAGGTTCTGGGTCTGTAATGATTTTTGTGAAAAACAGTCAAGAACACTTTCAAACGTAGAAGTTCCTTCACTTTAAACCCACAATTAGTTTGGCCTCAAATAAATAAAGCCTTATAACTTATAAAATTTAATATCCAAACACACATCCATACTAATCTACATTGAGTTAGGTGATCATGTGCAGCCACATAAATAAAGGAATCTCAAAAATTAGAGTATCATTAAAAAGTTACTTCATTTCATTAATTCAGTCCAAAATGTGAAACTTTTATGGTTGATGGTTGATGATTATGGCTTACATCCAATGAAAACCTAAAAATCATATTATTTAAGACCAATTGGTACTTTTGGTAGTGTGGGCAGTGTGCCAAATCCTACTGGAAAATGAAATCCACATCTCCATAAAAGTTGTCAGCAGAGGGAAGCATGAAGTGCTGTAAGACTTTCAGAGAAAACACTGTATTCAATGAAAAGTTATTTATACAATTAGAAAATAGTGATTATTTTATAGCATAGCATTTTATATATATATATATATAATTATAATATGAATCAATAAGAAACAAAGTACAGAGTAAAAAGTACAGTACAGTATAATAGAGATTTTACAATTTTCCACGGAGACAGTTGCTATTGCTTTTAGGCCCAACCAAACACACACACACACACACACAAACACACACACGCACACACACACACACACACACACACACACACACACACACACACACACACACACACACACAAACACATGCACACACACACACACACACACACACATGCGCACATACACATTCATGGGCTCACACAAATAGATACACTATACAAAGTGAGTAAATGTAAACTACATAAAATGACTAAAACTATAGAATAAATTCTACAGAAAAACTATATATGTTCTATATATATGTACTAAAGTTAATTCTTTTTATTGATTAAAGTATATAAGTATATATGTACCGTACCAGTCAAACGTTTGCACACACCCCTTCACATTCATTTGCATTTGTTTTGGTACCACTTTAAAATAAGACTACCTTTATAAAGGGTTTATAAATGGTTTACAGTTAGTTTATTAATGATAATAGGACTAATTTGGTTGTAAATGCCTTAAAAATCATTAATAATCAGTTATGACACATACGTAGAAAGGGCAGCAATATAGATGGCTGTGGGTTCACTATTTTAACAACAGGTCATTGTTGCCCTTTCTAATTATGTGTTATAACTGATTATTAATGATTTTTTACATTAATACATTTACAGCCTCATTAGTAACCATTAATAAACTAATTGTAAACCATTTATAAACCCTTTATAAAGGTAGTCTTATTTTAAAGTGGTACCTTTGTTTTATAGTCTTTTTATGATTTTTCACATTGTAAATTTAATATTGAGGACTTAATATTAAAGCTCTACAGGAACTCATGCTGAATAATTATTTAGTACGTTTTTAGAAAGTTTAGTAAGTTAGGTTTTTCTAAGTAGCACATTTAGCTTTGAGGACAGATCTGCAGACTCTTGGTTTTGGATTTTAATCTCAGTGTCTTCATGAGGGAGAGTCACCTGGAATAGTTTTTTCAGCATCTTGAAGGAGTTTAGGAGTTCCTGGAGGTGCTGAACAATAGCTGCTGCTTTTCCTTCACGTTGTGAAGCTCCAGCTCATCCCAATTAGATCACTTCAAATCAGGTTTAGATCAAGGGATTAATGTGGAGGATAAACACTTTTTTTATTGTTTGCTACATAATTCATTAGGTGTTCCTTGATTATTTTCAATGTGTTTAATATTAATCTACAATGTAGAACAGGGGTGTCCAAACTTTTTTTATTGGGGGCCAGAAGGAGAAATATATTTGAAGTCTTGGGCCACAGACTCTGTAATTAAACAAATAATGAAATATACCACTTTAAATAATACTTTTTTCCTAATTATTTCATTTACACACCATTTTACTTGACTTACTATCTTTATCTTTGACAGTGTTGTGTAAACTAAGATTTTTCAAATTGATGTTTAATTTCATGATGTCTCTTAATATAAAACTCCTTAGACTCTTTGGCCCGTTTTCTGTGCTAGAAATGAGCACTCTCTCCGCTTTTAGACTCTTTGCCCCGTTTTTCTGTGCTAGAAATGAGCACTCTCTCTGCTTTTAGACTCTTTGCCCCGTTTTTCTGCGCTTGAAATGCGCACCCTCTCCGCTTTTAGACTCTTTGGCCCGTTTTTCTGCGCTAGAAATGCACACTCTCTCCGCTTTTAGACTCTTTGGCCCGTTTCTGACACCTAGCGTTCAAACTTTTAATCTCACATTATAAAAACCTGCTTAACAGCGGGCCAACTTTCATTCTATTTCTAAAATACCTCGCGGGCCGCTCCAAAAAAGGAAACGGGCCACAAATGGCCCGCGGGCCGTAGTTTGGACACCCCTGATGTAGAAAATTAATTAAATAAAGAAACACACACACTCCTCACTCTCTCTGCCTGTTTTCAGAGCTGGGTGAGGATAAATAAACGGCTGAGTGTATTTGTGCAGGCGCTGAGCTGCTAATGTTGAGGTTATTTCTGGTTATGGGACAGTGGCAGCTCACTGGACGTTGTGGCGGGTGACGTAGAGCTGCCAGTTACAGGGTGGCAGTGATAGATGGAGGGGCATGACCGCAGTGCTGTGTGTCAGTACGGCTGTGAGTGAGTTAAAGAACAGGAATATTTCAAATACCTCACTTACTAAACCCTTCAGTGCAGTGAGGACAGTCCTGTCTGCACACACACACACACACACACACAGAGTGTGAGGCTGTGTGTGGATGGGAAAGTGTTTTTCTCCCTCAGACAGCGCTCAATCCACACAGCAATAAAGGGGAATATTTCAGCCTGAGAGATTGATGCATTCCGTTGCCATCGGTGACACACACACACACACACACACCCACACACACACAAACACACTCACACACACACACACACACACACACACACACACACACACACACACACACACACATGTAGACCATTTAGACCATGCATTTGAGCAAATGAAACCAATTACTAAGTAAACTGCAAGTATTTTATAAATTCCTTTTTAATTTATTAAAAAAATATTTTTTAATTTATTTATTGTTTCCTGATAAAATATTTTGCTTTTAATGGAAGCTCCTCCAGAGACAGCTGTGTGGAATGCCCACACCCGTATAAGTTGTGAGGTGGCATCACGTGAGCGATCTTGATATATGGATGGATAGAATATTTAAATTCTTTCTATATTAATATATATATATATTTTTTTTTTACTATTTTCAAATTATAGTTATTTTCTCATTTTCACAGCATACCATTTGCTCAGTTTAAGTTTGTATGTATTGTAATATATATTACATTTCTGAAGATTTGTAAATTATAATATTTTTATTATATATTTGTTACAGCATACCATTTACTCAATTTTAGTTACAATATTTTCAGTGACTACTAACTAATTCAATATATTCAGTTGCATGTATTTGAGTCAACGTAACCAATTACTAATTACAATTTAAAATATTTAAGTATTCTTCTTTCTTCTTTATTCCTTTTTTTTTTTACTTTAGTTAGCATTTTACTTCTTTTTTTACATGTTAGATTTTAACAGTGAGTTATTAAGTACAATTCTTGGGGGTTGTATTAAATACGCTATAAAATATTAGCATATTTCTATATTGTAATATATTGCACTTTTATAGTTTTATAGTTTACTAAATATTTGTAAACTATAATATATACACACACACACATATATATATATATATATATATATATATATATATATATATATATATATATATGTGTATATATTACAGCGTACCATTTACTCAATTTTAGTTATTTACAGTAACTACTAACTAATTCAATTTATTCAGTTTCCTGTATTTGAGTGAATGTAATTAATTACTAATTACATTATTAAATATTTGAGTATTTCCCCCCAAATACATTCTTCTTTCTTCTTTATTTCCTTTATTCCACTTTAGTTAGCATTTAATAACAATTTGTGGAGGTTATATAAAATAGACTATAAAACATTTGTATATATTTGTATATTGTAATATAATGCACTCGTAAATGATTATATTTTTATTTTTTATATTTTTACATTTACTAAATTTTAGTTATTTACAGTAACTAACTAATTTAATTTAGTCAATTCCATGTATTTGAATTAATGTTACTAATTACTAAAAAAATAATTACATTTTAAAATATTTGAGTATTTCTCCCCAAAATACATTCTTTTTGTATTTTTTTTTATTCCATTTTAGTTTGACTTTTTACTCCTTATTTATGCTTGACCCTCACATTGAGTTTCTAATAACATTTTTTGGGTGTTTTAAATATGCTATAAAATATAAGTTTGTTTCTATATTGTAATATATTGCACTTCTGAATATTTGTAAATTGTAATTTTAGATATTTGTATTGTTTTTTTACACCCTACTGTTTACTCAGTCAGTTCAATTCTGGTCCTTCAAAGTAAGCTAAGTTAAATATACTGATATAATTTAGGATTAAATCTATTTTTTTATTTAAAAGGAGAATTCCACCCAAATTCCTGATTTAAATTTTAGAGTTGTTATTTGGTTGCTGACTCTTTACAAGAGTGATAATTGGAAACTGTGGCATCAGTCGCCATCACTACAACACAAATACAGAAAATATCTTATTTACTCTTTAAACTCACCAGTGAACACACACGTATTGTTTTCTTAGAGTTTTCTGTGGAATGTTGATGATTGTAAAATAGTGACAAATCTGAAAAAGAAGACTACTTTTTTTTAAGAACATTTTTTAAAAAGTTTTTTTATTTTTATTTTGGGGGGGGGACCCAATTTTTTTTTTTTTACTTTTTTTAAAAACTTGTGTGACACCTTTATATTTTTGTATATGTCTATTTATATGTTTTGTTAAAAGTTTAATTTAAGACAATACATTTTCAACAAAAATAATGAATAAACTAATACCTTTCTGCATAGTAGATTTTAAAATGATTAAAAATATTTATCTTCAGAAATTTTATCAATTTTTTTGTCATTTTTACCAAATATTTACACACATTCTACTGTTTAGTAAAATAGAGTGTAGTAAATGTTAAGTATAGTAACACTATAATTTAACTGCGTCTTTATTAGATGCTTATTTAGTTTTTTCTTCTCCTGTAAAGTTTGAGCTGTTTCAGAGATGCATGATTTTTACATGACAGCAACATATGCATGTGCAATCTTTCCAGCATAAATTACTTATTTAGACAAACTTTTAGCAAGAACCATAAAAATATTAAATAAGGCGATTAGTTTGCTATAGTTTTCGGTAAAATTTAATATTTTTTTGTTTAGCTGACTTAAAAATTACATTAAGTTAAAAGTTAAATTGATTTTTTTATCAATCAAATTCATACAGTATGTGCAACATTATATATATTTTTTAAATTTAGGATAATAATTTAATTTATGATTATAGTTGGCTTGGTTTAAACTAGAGTTCAAGTACAATTTATTCACTTTGCCAACATATATTATTTAGTTAGAACAACTTTTAACAAGAACCTAATAATATTAAGTGAGGCAAATAGTTTGCTATAGTTTAATTTTTGTTAATAGTAAAGTTTTTAGTAAAGTTTTTAATATTACTGTAGAAATATACTTTATGTTGCATGACATTTATATTGCATTTTGCACGTGCATATTTTATGCTTCCCCACACACACACACACACACACACACACACACACACACACACACACACACACACACACACACACACACACACACACACACAGCGTGATCTCCCCTCTCCTCTGAGGGGGGAAACACTCAGAGTAGAGGACTGAACTCAGCGCGCGCGCTCACACCCACCTTTCTGAAAGTTGTGGCGAGAGAATGGCGCAGGGGCGCGATGCTCCGCGCGCTTCTCCAGCGCGCCACTCCTGAGCCCTTCAAAATCTTCTTCATCATCATCTTCATCATCATTATCACTGAACACCTGCAACATACACACACTCACACACTCACTCATACACACTTATACACACTCAAACACACAACGGGAGCAGGGGAGCGTGAGAGTGCACGGGAGCGCGAGGCTCTGTACTCGCCATGATCGCGCGCTCTGCGCTCCGGTATCTGCTGCTCTGCGCGCTTTTCCCTCCGCGAGCGGCGCGAGACTCACCGAGACAGTGCGGCAAACCCAGCACGGTAAGCTCTACCGTAACTTTACCGCAACTCTACCGTAACTCTACAGAAACTTTATTGTAACTTTCAGTAACTTTGCTGTAACGCTATAATAACTCTACCGTAACTCTTCTGAAACTGTCCTGAAACTTTCAGTAACTCTGCTATAACTCTACAGTAACTCTACTGTAACCCTACCGTTACTCCCCTGATTCTGTCCTGTAACTTTCAGTAACTCTGCTGTAACTCTACTGAAACTTTTAGTAACTTTGCTGTAACTCTGCTGTAACTCTGCTGTAACTCTACAGAAACTGTACTGAAACTTTCAGTAGCTTTGCTGTAACTCTGCTGTAACTCTACTGTAATTGTATTGAAACTTTTAGTAACTTTGCTGTAACTCTACTGTAACTCTGGTGAAACTGTGTTTCACTCTACCGTAACTCTGCTGAATCTGTACTGTAACTTTCAGTAACTTTGCTATAACTATGCTGTAACTCTACCGTAACTGCCGTAACTCAACAATAACTCTGCTGTAACTCTTCTGATACTACAGAAACTTTACTGTAACTCTGCGGAAACTTTCAGTAACTTTACTGGACATAAACTTTATACTGTAATTCAAATAAAACTTTCAGTACATGTACTTTACCATAATTCAACTGAAATCAGTACTTTTCCTGTTACGCTACATGGAACTTTCAATAACTCTACTGGAACTCCACTGTAGCTCAACTGACACTATATGGAAACTCTATTCAAACCTTTAGTAACTTTACTGTAAGTCTTCTGAAACTTTACTATAACTGTACTATAACTCTACTGGAACCACTGTAGGTCTACTGACAATATATAGAAACTCTATTCAAATTGTTAGTAACTCCACTGTAACTCTACTGAAAGTTTACAGGCACTCTAGTAAAACCTTTAATAACTCTACTGGAAAACTTCTGAAACTTTACAGAAACTCTATTAAACTTTCTGTAAATCTACTGTAACTTTCCTGTAACTCTTCTGTAACTTTCCTGTAAGTCAACTGAAACTTTACAAAAACTCTACTAAAACTTTTAGTAACTAAACTATAACTCTACAGAAACTTTATGGGAACTTTACTAACATTTACTAAACTTTTCTAAACTTTACTGCACCTTTACTAACATTTACTAAATCTGCTTTTTATTAATATTTTTCTATTTTTACGACATTTTTATTAAACATTTACACACATTTTATTGTGTAGTGAAATTTAAATGCATCCTATATTAAATATTTTACTAAATTGTTACAGAACTTTGCTAAATTCTACTGCATATTTACTGAAATCTATGGAATTCTGCTAAATGTATTGCCATTGATAGTAAACATCTACGGAACTGTAAATTTCCTAAAATGAATGCATCCTTAATAAATAGGATCTGATATGATATGAACTTTACTTCACCTTTGCTAAACATTTACTGGACATTTTCTTCTTTACAGAAACTACTTTCCTACTAATTTACTAAACTCTGCTGATCATTGTAAAGTTTATTATATTTGTGTTGAATTGTACTGCAGTGTATAGTGTAATTTCTGTACTGTGTAGAGCAGATCTGTTGGATTAGACTGTAATTGCAGTGTAATTATCACAGCTCTAGAACTGAAGCTGGAACTGATCAGCTGCTGTAAAGCTCTGTAGTTTTACTGCACAGCTAATTCATCTTTACCACACCGTGCCTCCACCGCACCTTTACTGCCCTGCACTCCGCCTGACCTCACACACTCTAGCTGCTGTGGTTACAGGTCACTGTGATTACGATGATTACTGTGATTAACGGAGTTTTTATGGGTAGTGTGGTTATTATGATTCGTGTGGTTAATGTGGTTTATATGTTTTTATGGTTAGTGTGATTAGTGTGGTTAATATGTTTTTATGGTTAGTGTGATAAATGTAGTTAATGTGATGATTGTGTTTGGTGTGGTTAATGTGGTTATTATGGCTAGTGCAGATATATGGTTACTGTTGTTAATGTGATTATAGTGTGGTTATTGTGATTACTGTAGTTCTAGTGGTTAATGTGGTTTATATGGCTATAGTGAGCTTGTTGTGATTACTGTAGTGGTTAATATGGTAACTGTGGTTAATGTGATCAGTGTGGTTAATGTGGTTTATATGGCCAGTGAGGATATATGGTCACTGTTGTTATATGTGATTATAGTGTAGTTATTGTGTTTAATGTGATTATAGTGTGGTTACTGTGGTTCCTGTAGTTATAGTGGTTGATGTGGTCAATAAGTGTGGTTTATGTGGTTTGTATGGCTTGTGTGGATATATGGTTACTGTTGTTAATGTGATTATAGTGTGGCTATTGTGGTTACTTTAGTTATAGTGGTTGATGTGGGTAATTAGTGTGGTTAATGTGGTTTATATGGGTAGTGTGTATATATGGTTACTGTTGTTAATGTGTTTATAGTGTGGTTATTGTGGTTACTTTAGTTATAGTGGTTAATGTGGTAAGTTACTGTGGTTAATGTGATTTTTGTGGTTAATGTGGTGTATATTTGGTTTCTATGGCCAGTGTGGATATATGGTTACTGTTGTTAATGTGATTATAGTGTGGATATTGTGGTTCCTGTAGTTTTAGTGGTTAATGTGGTTAATTAGTGTGGTTAATGTGGTGTATATTTGGTTTCTATGGCCAGTGTGGGTATATGGTCTCTGGTTTTAATGTGATTATAGTGTGGTTATTGTGGTTTCTTTGGTTATAGTGGTTAATGTGGTTAATTATTGTGGTTTATGTGTTTTTTGCATGCTATATATGGGTATTGTGGATATATGGTTACTGTTGTTGATGTGATATCCATCCATCCATCCATCCATCCATCTATCTATCTTAGTTCAAATTTAACTACAAGCTATTTTATTTCATTTTTCATGTTTAGTGTGAATCTGTGTTGCTGGTTTGGTGTATGTAGAGTGTGCAGAGATCACATGTCTGATGCTGGAGGTTTATCTTCATCCAAAAGCAGAAAAATAGTTGAATATTTAAGCAGAGTTGATCAGAGTTGAGTATAATTTAGCGGAGTGGTTTGAGCTGCTGTGCTGGTAGAAGCTGGATCAGAGGATTAAGAGGCTCCACTGCTGTTTTATAGGATTTTTTACTGGTTACTGTTTTACTGCAGGCTTTATTTCACTGAGGAAACAACACGTTTCATCACTGATGTGCACAAACCCTGTATCTCCATGTTTAATTTGACTTCCACTGAAGTTTAGAATTTCTTCTTTTATTTTTTTTTTCTGTAGAGCTGACAATTTGAAGAAACATTATATAATAGTTATATTGAATGATTTAATTTTATATTTGGACCGTTCATGATATTCTGTGGTCAGAACTGCAGCAATGTAAAAAAAAAAAACAATAGAACAATCAAAATCAGTACTCTATAAAACATATGACCAATTATTTAATAACTAAGAAAAAAATATCTGTAAAAAAAATATATATATTAGGCATAAATAAAGTACTGAGTAACTTCTAGAACTTCAGTGGAGTCTTTTCAGTATCTCTTTTACCACAGGAACTGAATTTCGATACAATTTCGATATTCTATAATAAATAGAATAGGAAACAGTGATCAAGCAAATTATCTAATTTAAATTTGATAGCTTTATCAAAGTGTCAAAGGCAATAAAAATCATAAGATTTTAATAAATCATAAGACTAATAAAAAGGGAGTTAAGTATTTTTTATTTGTCCTGTAGAGCTGATGATATGGAGAATCATTTTGTAATAATTATATTTAACAATATGTGGTTATATAATCATAATTTTATTAATTAATTAATTTTAATTGTATATAATCGTAAGTTATTTTATCATTTATTTATGCTGTGATGTTCTGAAGAAAAATCAGAGTAAAACAGAGGCAGCTCAACAGCGAGGCGGCGCTTCAGCTCAGCTGAGCTTTAATAACACTGCCGAGAGTGTGTGTGTGTGTTCTGTGTTTACTGCAAGAGATTTGACACACACACACACACACACACACACACACACACACACACACACACACACACATGCTGCAGCAAGTGGGGCTATGGCAGCAGTGTTTACAGCAATTAAGACATAAAACTTCAGAAGCAGCAGAGAAAAAAACACTAATGGGTTTGAATTTGGACTGTTCATGATTTTCTGTGGTCAGAACTGCAGACATGTGACTACAATAGAATAATCCAAACCAATACTCTATAAAAAAACATGGCAAATTAATAATTAATTCAGAAGAAATATCTGTATAAAATCAATTAGGCAAAGAACACAAAAAGAAGCAGCTTGATAAACCATTCAAACTTAACTCAACTAACTTAACTCAATACACAGAAACAGTGTATAAACTTTAGACCCAGGATTTTCTCTGTAAATCAGGAATTACTGCGGATATATTTCTGTTTGACTGTTCCTAACCCCTCCTACATCAGGTGTGGAACTTATAAACGTATACAATAGGGAAGTGGCATATTGTATCATATGCATAAATATCTTTAAAATGTTCGAAACAATAAAAAAAAAACAATATTATGACAATAGCTGTATTCTGTCTTAAAAAGAAAGTCTGTTATTAAATGTGAAGCTTTAAAGTTTCTTTCTGTATAATTAATTGTATTCACAGTTTATATACAAGCACCAAATATTAAATAAGGTCTTTTATACTACTATGCTGTACATTTAGTTTGTTGAAGTAGTATGTTATTGTATTGTAGTGTCATATCACCAAGAATATTGTTAACACAAAAATACCCTGAAATGTGGTAATATTATTTTTGGCTCTATCGCACACTCCTAGTATATTTTTATTATTTTTATTATTATTATTATTATTATTATTATTATTAATAATAATAATAATATAATATATATTTGGTATTTTATTTTTTTTTAAAGCAGTACAGTCAGTTATTTGTCATTGTGAAGGGAGGGGCTTGATGGGGTTTGGGGGTCGTAAAATATTTTGAGCCCTTAAAAATGGGTTGCACAGTGAAAAAAGTTAAGAACCCCTGGTGTAATTTACACTTTAGTACTTTAGTGTCTAGGGGTAGGCGATATGGCCCTAAAATGATATCACAATTTTTATGGTATTTTCTGCAATAAAACTCTGAATTAAAAATATAGATTTAAAGAATATATTTATTTAACAAAATAAAAAAACAAACAATTATTTATATAAATTAATGCATACAATATGATATGGCACACAACTAAATAATATTAAAAAATTAAGAATGTTATCAGATCTGCAACAGAAGTGAATGCACTCCATATATCTCCATATATCCAGGATTAAAGTTAAATAAATGATACTGGACAGATATAATCTGTCTCTAGTATATATATATATATATATATATATATATATATATATATATATATATATATATATATATATATATATATATATTTAATGGGAAATGAGAACAGTGTGAATTTGTGCATGATGCTCCATTTATCACTCCATTGGGTTAATCCTAATCCTAATCTTATCTTGTCTCCACAGCAGAAAGAGATGAACTCCTTCCTGTGGACAGTGAAGCGTCCCTCCCCTCACCCCCCGTCTTACCTGTTCGGGACCATTCACGTCCCGTACACGCGAGTGTGGGACTACATCCCCGAGAACTCTAAACAGGCCTTTCAGAGCAGCTCCAGCGTCTTCTTCGAGCTGGACCTCACCGACCCTCTCACCATCTCCAAACTCACCAGCTGCCAGCTGCTGCCCAACGGCGAGAACCTGCAGAGTCTGCTGCCGCGGGACCTGTACCGGAGGCTGAAGCGCCACCTGGAGTACGTCAAGCACATGATGCCCTTCTGGATGACGGCGGACCAGCGGGGGCGTGGCCTGTACGCCGACTACCTCTTCAACGCCATCGCGGGGAACTGGGAGCGGAAGCGGCCCGTGTGGGTGATGCTGATGGTGAACTCTCTGACGGAGTCGGATATCCGGTCCCGGGGGACGCCCGTACTGGATCTGTTCCTGGCGCAGGAGGCCGAGCGGATGGGGAAGCAGACAGGGGCGGTGGAGAACGTGGAGGAACAGTGTCACCCTCTCAATGGACTCAACTTCTCCCAGGTCAGAGCCTCTATCAGTCTTTCTCTGTGTGTTTAGTGTGTTAATATTTATAAAAAAGGTAAATAAAAAAGTAGAGTAAGGATTTGAACCCAGGGTTTCTTAATTATCCAGAGTTTTCCTTTAACTGAATTAAAATGACTTTTTTACTGTTCTACTTGACTTTTCCACTCTTAAACATGATTCAGGATCCCGCATGCATGCATGGCATGGTTCTACACACCCAGATTTTATGTGTAAAATGTTTAAAAGGCTAGAAGCGGGAATACAAAATATAATGGTCAGAAACACTTAGAAAAAACTCCACAAACTTTACCATATAAATATCTAAAAATATTTAGTTTAGTTGGGGTTGAGTTTAACTTCTGGCACAACCTGAGAGTGAATAGTTTGGCTGGTTCGAATCCCAGTCATGCAGCTTGCCTTCAGCTGCCGGAGCCCTGAGAGAGCACAATTGGCCTTGCTCTGTATGGGTGGGTAACTGGCGCTCTTTCCCCTCATCACTCCTAGGGTGATGTTGACCAGCACAAGGCTGCGTCTGTGAGCTGATGTATCGGAACCGAGTCGCTGTGCTTTCCTCCGAGCAAGCTGTGATGATACTCGTTAATGCTGCATCAGCTGCGGTTTGAAAAGAGGCGGAGTCTGACTTCACATGTGTCAGAAAGACATGCCCTTATTACACAGTGCTCTTTATTGCTTAATTCCAAATAGGTATCATCATGTATTAAATACCAGCTTTTATATATAGTTTACTTTACATTTTTTCCCACAGATTGTTACATCTGACTGTTAGATCTGGGTTGAGGTGAGGGATGAGTAAAATAGAAGAATTAGGCTGTGTACAGGCCGGATATCCCCCCGTCCGTTGCTCATCCCCCTGCTGCCTGCGTTCTGTAACTCTACCCTGAAAGATGAACAGATAACCTAATTACTGAAGGACGTAAACATGACGAGTATCTGTCTTTAATTTCTCTGCTCGTGGGATGATACGGAGGGTCTAAATATAAACCTCTACTCTGCAGTGGTCAGGGGCAAGGTGAGCTCGGCTATAGATTACCCAGAATGCTGTGCTTGTGTGTCACTTCACCAAACCTGCATACATAAAGTATGTAATTAAGTATCTCAAAATTTTTTAAAAACTTTATTACTTTAGTAATTCAGTTTAAAATGTGAAACTTATATATTGTATAGATGTATTACAGAGTATTCACAGAGAGTGATCTATTTTAAGTGTTTATTTCTTTTATTGATGATTAATATGGCTTACAGCCAATGAAAATCCAAAAATTAGTGTCTCAGAAAATTAGAATATTATATAAGACCAATTGGTACTTTAGGCAGTGTGGGCAGTGTGCCAAATTCCTGCTGGAAAATGAAATCTGCATCTTCATAAAAGTTGTCAGTAGCAGAGGGAAGCATGAAGTGCTGTAAGATTTTGTGGGAAAACAAAAGTGCACTGACTTTAGACTTGATAATAAAACACAGTGGATCAACACCAGCAGATGACATGCCTCTTTATCCAAACCATCACTGATCATCAGTACATTTTACATTTTATTTGTAAATTAAGGGAGCAGAGTCTGGAGGAAGAGTGGAGAGACACACAGTCCAAACTGCTCGAGGTCTAGTGTGAGGTTTCCACCAATCAGTGATGGTGTAAAGAGACATGTAATCTGCTGGTGACATTTCCAACACTAATACTTCACCAGGCTTTGTAAAAAGTGAAAACTATGGGAGGATGTTGGGGCCAAAATTAGTAATGTGATTTATTTGCGCTGAGAAAAATGAACCCATTCAAGTTTCCAGAGTAATCACATGCATTAATGCGTTAATATTGTCATATTACATATTTGTTACATATTTGTAACAACTTGACAAATTGAAAAAGTTATTTTTTTTAGTTAACTTGAGTCCCTCCATACTTCCTTCCATTTTAAGCACTCTCTTCAGTCTTGCACTAGTGTTTGCACTGGTGACCAGCACCTAATGAAGCCCCTAATTTGAGGCCGCCCATGTGTTTTTGACCTCAGCAGGGTCCTCGCGTGTTTCTCTCTCAGGAGCCTCCCCCCCCCCCCCCCCCCCAGGGGACGGCGAGGATGATCTACCTCGTGATTTATGCTCAGATGTGCTTACTGGTGTAAAACTTCTTGACTGGTCAACACACACACACACACTAACACTCTCACTGCAACCGAATCTGCTGGGCCGGGCCCCTGATTTTGACAGGCAGAGGGGCTCCTGTGCTAATTTGAGCGGCTGCAGGGGCCACGCAGACTCTCGCCTTTCATCAGAGCCTCCTAACTATGCTGTCAAAGTAGCTCACGCCTGCCAAGCGCTGCCAGCCGGGAATCGTGGGAACTGTAGGCCCGGCGTGTAGTCAGCCGGGGTCAGCTCCGGCCGGCTGGCGAATCACAGGCCGAGAAACACGGAGCGGGTCGACACCGTGCTCCTGTCCTGCTCGTTTATCAGGAACTCAGCTTCAAACAAACTGGGGAATGAACCGGTTCCCAGTTCCCAGTTCCCAGATTTACTGGTTTGTCTGCAGATATGTTAAGATACATTATGATGCTGGGTTTTTATACAACACTGTGCTGGAGACAGAATTCCAGATTTAACCCCTTAAAATACATAAACTCAAACTCCAGTACTGTATTTATTACATTACATTTAGAGTGGAGCATTTCTGATTAAATGAAAGATATCATATTGTCAGTACATATCCATGTTTTTATATTTTTAATTTATATTTTATAATTTTTGTTTTTTTATGCAGAATTAAATGTAGAAAAGTCCAACTTAATTTTTTGACTGACTAACTGTACTAAATTCAATGCATCTGCCCAATTTACTAATTTATTTGTTAGAATATTCAATAGACAGGATGTTAAAATATATATATATTTTTTTCAATTCAATTTCTGAAAAGAAATATTAAGTGTATTTATTTTTAAATCTCCAAATATTCTCATATATATATATATATATGTGTTTTCTTTATTTTTATGATTTTTTTTTCCACTGTAAATTTAATATTGAAGACTATATTAAAGCTATGCAGGTCACATATTGAGCTTTGAAGACAGATCCATAACCTTAGATATAAAAAACAATTTAGCCCATTGTAGAATTATGGACAAAATTCTTCTTTATTTCCTACAAACATATCATTTATTTTAAAGTGTAAATAATTATGTACAGTACTAACTTCAGATTATTAGATTCACTAAAATAAATGTCATTTTTTGCCATCTCATCCTTATATACTTTCAAACCACATGAAACCACATGAAACCTTTTGACACCTTTGCCTCTGTGCTCAGAGCATTTAGGACTGTACACTGTAAGCCCAGATAGGTTTAATTTACTTAAAAACATTTCGGAAACCGGTTGCCTAAAAAAGTTAAGTAATGGGTGATGAAAACTTAATTAAGCATAATTTAAGTTAATTTAACTTTTTTATTATTTGTGTTATACTGTAAGACCCAACCGGATAAGTTGAGTTTACTTAACTTTTTTAAGGCAGCCGGTTTGCTTAAATATTTTAAGTTATGGGGAATGAAAACTTGAGTTAGCATAAATTAAAACATCAAGTTATTACAACTAAAGTGGAAGTTGATTTATTTCTAAGGTAGCGCAGGGGGGAATCACTACACACTGATGGTGAGTGTCAGTCAGAAAGTGTTGGACACACCCAGTATGCAAATAGATTGTGACAGAAGCCAATGGACTAAACAACAGACTAAACTCAGTTATTATAAGTTGGCTCAACTCAAAGAAAGATCTCAGTTTGAATAGTACAGTATATGTGCCCACAAATGTTCAACTAACTCAAAATAGTTGAATAATGTTTAGAAATATCCAATTTTATGTAAAACAGACTTAAATCAATTGAGTTCCAACAACGAATGGGTTTACAGTGTAGATCTATTGTTTCTGTTTCTGTTGCTCTGTAAGAATGAGGTCAGTAGTGTGAGTGTGATTGTGGTAATTCATGGTTGTGGTAGTTCATGAATCTGCTGCACCGTTCGGGGAGCTCTTCAGCCTCCCACACCTTTAGGAAATCATTCACAATTACTTGTAAACTGTGCGCGAGGCGTATCGTATGGCGGTATAATGGGAGCCGGGCTGGATGTTGCTGCATCAGCCGTTACAAAGCGCCAGCGGTTCCTGGCAAGCTCTCGGCTGGCCGGGCCGCTTTAAATACGGCCGCAATCAGCAGCCCTTTGAACACGTGCACTTCCTGCAGGTCTCCCGCCTAAAAATAGTCCCTGATGAACCGAGCGGCGTGGAATGGAAAGGACAGGCGAATGAGCTCGGCCCGTTTGAAGATGGAAGAATTGGAAGAATTGGAGCGGCCTGCTGGAACCGCTGCCTAGCTGAGGTCACACGGAGAGATAGAGAAGGAGCAGAGGGAGGGAAGGAGGGAGGGATGGAGGGAAGGAAGGAGGGAAGCAGGAGAGGAGAGGAAGACTTAATGTGAAACATGAACGCTGCTCGTCAGGGAGAGAGGTGAACTGGGAGCGAGCCGAACGCCGTCGGCCGCTCTGTTACTGCACCCAATAAAAGCAACTGCTTACAGAATCGCACAGCTCCGCACTGCAGCTCCACGCTGGCAAGAACGCCTCGCAAAATACGCCGGCGTGATTCATCGCTCGCCCGAGGCGTTTCGCCGGAAACAGCCCGCGAGCTCGGGGGAGTTCCCCAAGTCCCGGTGGAGCAGCAGGTCGAGACGGTGTCGGCTCAGCCCCGGTGCTGCTGGTTTACTGAAGAAACCTGAAGAGATTTTAGAATTACTTTAATTTTAAAAACACCATAAAACCACTTTACTTTCATAAACAACCATTTTTCTCTCACACCTTTTTCTCTACTCTCTCTCCCTCTCCATTTTTCCCTCTTACCCTTTTCTCTTTTCCCCCATCGTCCATCTCTTCTTTCTCTCTCTTTTATTTTTTACTTTCCTTTTTCATCACTCTCCCCTCCTTTTTCATTTTTCCTGACATGAAATATCAAGCTTCGCCTGTCCAAACATGTGTCTGCCCATCTATCTATTTATCTATGTCTCTTTGTACATTTGCCCATCCATATACCCATCCATCCATTCATCCACCTGTCCATCCTTCTACAAAAAAACATTCACTCATCCATCCAACTGTCTGTTTGTCCAACCATCCATCCATCCCTCTGTCTGTGCATCCTTCCACCCATCCATTCATCCATCCATCCATCCATCCATCTATCCATCTATCCATCCATCTGTCTGTCTGCTTCGCCTGTCCAACCATGTGTCTCTCCATCTATCTATTTATCTATGTCTCTTTGTACATTTTCCCATCCATATACCCATCCAACCATCCATCCATCCACCTGTCCATCCTTCTACTAATCCATTCACTAATCCATCCAATTGTCTGTCTGCCCAACCATCCATCCATTCCTCTGTCTGTCTGTCCATCCTTCCACCTATCCATCCATCCTTCCACCTATCCATCCATCCATCCATCCATCCATCTATCCATCTGTCTGTCTGTCTGTTTGTCTGTCCATCCATTAATCCATCCATTCATACATCCATTCATCCATCCATCCATTTTCTCATCCTTTAATCTGTCTGTCTGTCTGTCCTTTCCATCTATCCATCTACTCATCCATCCATCCATCCATTTCACTCTCAGTCGGTTCGTCCGTTCCTCCATCCGTCAGTCCATCCATCCATCTGTCTCTCCATCTGTCCGTCCCTCTGTCTGTTCATCCCTCCATCCATTCATTTATTCATTCATCTGTCCATCCTTCTACCCATCCATCCATCTGTCTGTCTGTGCGTCCCTCTATCTATCCATGCATCCATTCATTCATCCTGCCATCCATGCATCCAACCAACCAAAATTTGTCTATGTTTTAAACTGGGCTTTCTCTTTTTTACTTTTTCTCTCGCTCTCTCTTCCTAAATTTTTTTACTCTTTGCCTCTTTCCCTCTCATTCCCACTTTCCTTTCTCTCTTTCTTTACTCTCTGTTCTCTCTCTTTCCCATGCCTCCCTTTCAATTCTGTTCCAATTTCTCTTTTTCTGTGTATTCTCTATTTCTGTTGCTCTCTGCACAGTAGAGATTTAAGCGTGTGTGTGTATAGGGTGTGTGTGTGTATAGTGTGTGTGTGTGTGTGTGTGTGTTAGGGTTCTGGTTCTGGTCAGGTCTTGGTTCTGGCTGGTGTAATAGTACTCTGGAGGTTTGGAGAAGGTTGGGAGAAGGTTACTGTAAGGCTAAAGGAAGCGCATGGTTCATCTCTAGCTCAGTTCAGGCAGATACACCCAGACAGCCGGGCTGCGCTGCCAGCTCCACACACCGCCTAACAGCACGCAACACACACACACACACGCAGCGCAGGGCAGGGGGCGCCAGCAGGAAGCGCTGTGTCTGCAGGGGCGGAGTGCAATCTGCTTATCTGCAGGAGAGCAAGAACAAAGCAGAGTGAAGTGCTTCATCAGCGCTCAGCTCAACCCAGCGTTCCTCAGAACTGAACACTGAACTGTTCTCAGCAGTGGAGGAACTTCAGAACATCTCAGAACCCACTGAACTGTTCTCAGCAGTGGAGGAACTTCAGAACATCTCAGAACACTGAACTGTTCCCAGCAGTGGAGGAAGTTCAGAACATCGCAGAACCTACTGAGCCTGACTTTACAGAGAACATCCTCCACCCAACAGTGGAGACCAAACCCAGCTTCTGCTACTAGCTTTGTTGGTACCACTTTAAAATAAGACTACCTTTATGAAGGGTTTATAAATGGTTTACAATTAGTTTAATACTGGTTAGTAATTAGGTTGTAAATGTCTTAAAATCATTAATAATCAGTTATAACACATACATAGAAAGGGCAACAATGACCTGTTGTTTCCCAAATAGTGAACCCACAGCCATCTTTTGTTGTTGACATTTACCTTTCACCGCATAGCACACAACAACCGAGTGTCCAGCAATTACACAGAGCAGAGGGGGCAACTGTAGCAGTACAGGGGCAGAGGGGTGGATGGGAATATTACACTGGCGCCCAGCTCGCCTCTAGGGTCAGAGGTCACAACCCTGCTGATGTCACGGGCGACCTAATGGAGACTGGATTCTGTGTGTGAGACACAGTGGAGTCTGGCACAGTGAGAATACCCACAGCCTGGAGTTCATAATGACATTCACTCTCTCTCTTTCTCTCTCTCTCTCTCTCTCTCTCTCTTTCTTTCTCTCTCTTGCTCTCTTTCTTTTTGTCTGTATTTTTATATGCCCCTCTTCCCATTCATCCACATATTTGCCTGTTTATCTCTCTATCTATGCCTGTTTACCTGTCTACGAAGTTGTCTATTAAACTTTATATCTATTTGCCTGTCTATCTATCTGTCTGTCTGTCTGTCTGTCTGTGTCTATCTTTCTGTTTGTCGATATATTGGTCTATTTCTGTCTATTATTTTTGTTCTGTCTGTTACTCTATCTATCTATCTATCTATCTATCTATCTATCTATCTATCTATCTATCTGTCTGTCTGTCTGTCTGTCTGTCTGTCTGTCTGTCTGTCTGTCTGTCTGTCTGTCTGTTTGTCTGTCTGTGTCGATCTTTCTGTCTGTCTATATATTGGTCTATTTCTGTCTATTATTTTTGTTCTGTCTGTTACTCTATCTATCTATCTATCTATCTATCTATCTATCTATCTATCTATCTATCTATCTATCTATCTATCTATCTATCTATCTATCTATCTATCTATATGTCTGTCTGTCTGTCTATCTGTGTCTATCTTTCTGTCTGTCTATATATTGGTCTATTTCTATTAGTGTTTTCTATCTGTTACTCTATCTATCTATCTATCTGTCTGTCTGTCTGTCTGTCTGTCTGTCTGTCTGTCTGTCTGTCTGTCTGTCTGTCTGTCTGTCTCTCAGCTGCTCTACCATAAAACACTGACCTGTGTTAAACCAATGCTATTATCACCTCCCTCTCTAACCCTGAAAAAAAATCTGAATTCATAGAGAACACCCCAATATAAAGGTGGTATAATATATGTTCACACCTGCTGTACTACGTTACACTTACTCTGTAAGTGCAGAACAGATCTGTTCTGTTAGAAATGTTCCAGGGCCGTCCAGCCTGATCTCCAGAGAGAGAGAGAGACAGCCGGGCGTGTTTCCACCCATGTAGGCATTCTGAGCTTGGGGTGTTGATGTGCCCGTAGTGCTCAGATGGCTTCACCACGTCCAGACCGGATTAACTAAAACGTTTGGGGAAGTTTCCGGGCCAAAGACCTTTCAGACGTCTGTTTTGGAGGGTTTAATGGGCATGTCAGCGCTTTCCATGCCCATCGCAAACAAATCAGCGCGAGGTGCTGCCCAGACACCGTCTCACACACACATACTTACACACACTCACACACCACTCCTCTTCACTTTGTGTTCGTTGGATGGATTTCGTGTAAATAATGCATATTTAAAGACCGCTGACCTTCTCCTGCGTGTAAATATTTGCATTCCGGAGCTGCTGTGTAAGAACGGGTGGTGGAGAAGCCGGCCGCCACCTCGCTGCGTTCCTCTGATCCCCCGGCATGCCTCGCTCTGATCTGCTGGCCAAGATAGAGCTGCTCAACACTGCAAACTGTTTGTTTGAAGTAACAGTTTGGTGAAAAGTCAAATTTAACAGTTTTTCTCAACTTCTTACCTAATCTGCAGTCAAACAAACCTCAACATGTTTGGTGTCTGAAGATCGTGCTGTTACGAGGCTAATGTACGAAGCTAACCAGTAATGCTTACACTTTTGCTTGGGTGGCAATCTGTAAAATTTAAATTAATAGTTATGGAGTGAATTTTGTGCCATCATTTTTTATGTAAAATATAAAATCTGCAATCAAAAAAAAAAATTGTATGTTGCAAATTCAAAAGAGAAAAAATATATAGCAAATGTATATTTTTGAATATACTTGGTTTATTATTCTTTGCAGTTATTTGAATTATTTCAGTTTGTTTTTTGTCAGTCTTTGCTTTTATTTTTGTGTTCTTGTGAATTTTCTGTGCATTTTTTTTGTGATTTTTCTGGTAAAGACTTTTGCTTTTGGAATCTCTTGTTTGCTTTGTGTGTTTTGGCACAGTTTTCACGGGTGGGCGCGGCTTAAAAGAAGCCGTTCCCCTTGAATCTCCTTTGGTCAGCTGATTGTAGCACACCTCGCTGACGTAATGCTTTTTAACAGAGTCAAACACTTGCTTACAGAATAAATATAACATTAAACATAATGTTTGTGTGAAATTTAATTGGAAAAAGTATCTGTTGCTGTTTGAAAGGACGCGGTCGGCATGGTCAGTCTCAGACAAGGGTTCAGGGTACCAGCATTCAGTCCAGAACCAGTTGACCAATGGAGATTCAAGGGGAACGCCTTCTTCTAAGCCCCGCCCACCCGTGAAAACTGTGCCAAAATTCCAGAAGCAAAAGTCCACAAAAATCCACGGAAAATTCACAAAAACACAAAAATAAAAGCAAAGACTGGCAAAATGCAAACTGAAATATTTTTAAATAACTGCAAAGGATAATAAAGTAACCATATATATTTTTAAAATATATTTGTATTATATTTATATTTAAATATATTTGCTATATATTTCTTTTCTTTTGAATGTGCAACATCCAATTTTTAGCTAAAGTAGAGAATCTGATTGGTTCTTCTGCTGAGGTTGACTCTTAAATCGCCCCATCCCCCGCTGAAATAGAGACTCCGATTGGTTCTACTGCAGAGTTTAACTCTGTTCTCCCACCCCCAGCTAAAATAGAGATTCTGATTGGTTCTATTATAGAGTTTAACTCTGTATTCTCCCACCCAAATCTAAATTAGAGATTCTTATTGGTTCTATTGCTGAGGTTGACTCTTAAATTGTCCCACCCCTAGCTAAAATAGAGATTCTGATTGGTTCTGCTGCTGAGGTTGACTCTGAAATTGTTCCACCCCCAGCTAAAATACAGATTCTGATTGGCTCTGCTGCTGAGGTTGACTCTGTTCTCCCACCCCAGCTGAAATAGAGATTCTGATTGGTTCTACTTCAGAGCTTAACTTTGTTCTCCCACCCCCTAGCTAAAAAAAGAGATTCTGATTGGCTCATGCTGCTGAGGTTGACTCTTAAATTGCCCCACCTCCCAGCTACAATATGGAATCTTATTGGTTCTACTGCTGAACTGCACTCTCTGTTGTCCCACCATCTTCTGGAAAATATATTTTAATTGGCTTTGCAGCTGAATTTGACTCTCATTTGTCTCTCTTTAAGGTGTAAAATGAACAAGAATGTAAATTTGACTTTTGACCACGTTATCACTGTTAATATAACGGTAATGACTTTCTTTCTCAATGCTGGCAATCTGCCAAACTTATGTCTTAAGTCTAAAGAGTATATTACAGTAATGTCTGTAATTGTCGAGAGAAAGTAAAATAAAACACTGGCTGATCCTGAGAGCTGTCCGCTGGAAAGCTAACGCCTGACTGGAGTTCCAAACACTTCCAAGAGAAAACGTGTGTCCGTGTGGCAGGAAACCCAATCGGCCAATCAGGCGGCCTTGTTAGCGTTCATAAGGTGGGCCGAGTGCCGCTCCAATGGCTTAATTGGCTCCTATAATGACTTAATTGTGGCCTGGTATCCAGAACCACTTAAACAATCTGAAAGTAGATGGCTGGAGACTGCTGAGAGCTGAAGGGGCCGGCCAAGGACACACAGAGTGTTTACTTTCAGGGAAATGGGGGCACTTTACCTACATCAAAGGGGCATCCTTCCCCCTGAGCGGGCCACGTGCTGGGCTAAAGCTGCCCTCCCCAGAGGGGTCAGTTCAGGGTCTTTACCCTGCCCTAGTTGGGGAAAATGGTCTGCATGAGGAAGAGGAGTTTCTTCATGGAGAATTATGGAGTATTTTATTTTTATAGAACCCTACAGACGAATTTTCCCTCCAAAATCGCACCTTGTATTCTCAGCTCAATTACTCAGGAATCCCTTCGCACATAAACATAACCCATATATGGTTAGAAAGGGCGGAGCTTACTCTTTCTAAAAATAGTGATGACATCCCAGTGCGGTAAAGCTAAATCTACAAGAAACCCATTGAGAGAAAAACACCTAAAAAAGTGAAAAATCTCCTTCCCCAACCAATATTATTTACCTTTAGTGCTTCAAACTTTATTTATATGATGTTTCAAACCAAATAATATCAGTAAATATCAGACTCAAAAGGGTCCACAGAAAAAGTGTGAAACTACCTGCTTTACTTAAACCAAAGCTAGGTATGGTGTGCGCACTACTTTATATAGTTTTTATTTTACTTGCACATTTTTACTAAGTAGTTATTTTGCAGTGAACATTTTTATTTAAAAAGTTTACATTTTTGTATATATAGTTTTCTTTGTGTTTTCTGATCAAAATACTGAAAGGCATAGGCTGCTCTGAGTGTCAGGTGGTTTTTAGTGTCTACATGTATCCTAGAGGTGTGATTATTGATTATCAAGAAAAATAAATAAATCCACCTGATGCTGTTTCTCCATGTGTTTTGTCAAAGTATTAAATAATAAACCATGTAATGAACTATATATCATCAATATTCTTATGCTTTCAGCTCATAAACACTCTATTCTGTACATTTTTGAAAATATATCTTAGGTCTAAATATATTTTAAGTCTATACATTCACAAATAAGTTAAAAAAAACATGATCAGTTCCAGGAAAATATAACAATTCTGCTTCATTTTACTTTATTTTAAATGATTATTTTTGAGCAGCCATATGGCTTATATAGTAAAAGAGATCAGGGCATGTGTCTGTCTGATATAATTACTGTGTTATAAGATCTGAATAAGGAACTGAAATCAAAAACGGAGAAAAAACTCAAACCAAAACAGCCTAGCGTTCAAAGAGTTAAACCTGCAGCACTAAAAAAAACACCATTGGAGTACCAGTCCAATGTCCTACTAAAAACGTTTTTTGTTTCCTATAGTCCACTATACTGGAAACAGTAAGACCATTTGTCATCAGGATCCCAATACAGCATAATTGGTGTCCCCCTCCCTCATCAATCTTCTCCTTTCACTTACGTAACATGGGCGTTGTTTAGCCGAACGACTCAATACTTTAGAGAATCTGAGCTGTTTAGTGTCGTTGCGTAAGTGACAGCTCTAAATGACAGTGATGATTCACCCCATGATGATGATGATGATGACCTTCCCCTCCCAGTTTAGTGGCATGATGTTGGTCATCCAGCTAATGGGTGGAACTTGCAATAATAACTGGAAAACTGGATTCAACTTCTTTAAGTTGCACCCATTGCTGACATACAGTTCTGGAAAAAAATAAGAGACCTCTTAAAAATGATGGGTTTCTTTGATTTTACCAAATTGGAAACCTCTGGAATATAATCAAGAGGAAGATAGATGATCTCAACCCATCAAACCAAACTGAACTGCTTGAATTCATTTTTGCACCAGGAGTGTAAAGCATAAAGTTATCCAAAAGCAGTGTGTAAGACTGGTGGAGGAGAACATATTCCACCAAATATTGTTTTCTAAACTCTGGGAGGATGCCTTTTATCCTGTATTTTTGGATGCGATGGGACGAGTTGGGGATGAGGAGGTGACCTTTCTAATTCTGCACTTGTCCAAAAATGCAATCAAACTCAAACAGACACAAATGTTTTTACTCCACAATTCATTAGGAAGCCTTTCCTAGACAGTAGAGATGGTGCGCCATCCGATTGTTTGGTGATTGTTTTGAGTTGGGATGAGTTAGAGATGTGGTGGGGTGGTGATCATCCAATATGTTGACCCTACTAAGTTTAGCTCTTTTCACAGAATGCAATCAAATCCTCACAGCAATGTTTCCACTGAAAACATTGGTACTATTAGAATGTTTCGAGCGTTATATCAATGTTATATATATGAAAGTTTTTCCTGCAGAGGAGAGACAGTTACTCTGACAATAGCAATAAAATAAACTCTTTACAATGAGATTTTTTTTGTTTGTTGAGCTGAATCCCAGTAATTTTGCTAGTCTTGGATACTTATTACAACTTACATCAGTGTTACAGTGTTAAGCTGCGCTTGGCAACCCGAGTTCTGTCTGCTCCTGTAAGCTACTGGGATCAGGAGGGGATTAAATCAATAACCTGAAGGGTTTTTCTCTCAGCTTTTGTTCGAACACAAAAGCCGGAAAGTGCCGCTGTGTTTTTTCGGTCGCAGTTGATTGAAACGAATGAATCAATCTAGCGTCACAGGGGTGGTCTCCCCGGCTCCTCGTCGTAAGTCGTCCATCAAACGTCTCCATCAGAGAGCGAATCCCCCCGTGTTGGCACGGACGGGCCCACCCCGCAGAGTCCGCGGCACTTTTAGAGCTGTAATGAATTTTGCACATTGCGGCGGATCGTGCCGGAGCAGCGGTAGTCTGCCGTGGCAGCTGGGAATGTGAGAGGCAAAGTTCCACACAGCGGCGTTCCCGAGGCCAAGAGTGAGCCTCCATTTTCCCTTTTAACCTGCTCCTGTTCTCCTCTGCATTCCTCCACGGGATGGAACAGCCATTTCATCTGGGCTCTAACGGCCTGCTGGCACGCGAGGATCTCGTCTTCATCCTGTCAGTGTCAGAACCTCTGTCTCTCTCTATCTCTCTCTCTCTCTCTCTCTCTCGCTTTCTCTATCTTTTTCTCTTTTGCATCCTCTCTTACTGTATTTTACTAAAGCAGGGGTCACCAACATGGTGCCCGCGGGCACCAGGTAGCCCGCAAGGACCTTATGAGTAGCCCGCAGACCTGGTCTAAAAATAGCATTTTTGTTGCTATTCTTTTTTTTTTTAAATCACAGTTGCATTGGTGTAATTTTAGATTATATTAGATTAATATTAGCTTAGAGATAGCCTATAGTTTATATATTATACAATATAATGTAATATAATATGTAATATTATATTAAAATATAATATAATATAAAATGTAAACAATTGCAGAGATTTATAAAAATAGTGTTGCATATTGATATGTGTCTTCACATAGATGAATGTCATTAATTATTAATAATAACATATAATTAAAGGTAAATTGAGAAAAGTTGTAATTTCATGTGTGTATCAAACTGGTAGCCCTTCGCATTAATTGGTACCCAAGAAGTAGCTCTCAGGTTCAAAAAGGTTGGTGACCCCTGTACTAAAGGTTTTCCATATTTGTTCTCATCTTTTATAGTTTTCCACTACAGTCCTCTTTATTCTTCTTCATTTTCACCATTTTTTCCAATTTAGCTTAGCCAGTTAATCCACTGAATCAGAAGAAATGCAATGCTTCAGACACTAGAATGATAAAGACAATCACATGCTTCCACAGACACTTCCGATTCAACCTGAGATACCCTTCAGGCTTATTCACGCCAAGCATAGACACAATTTTAAAGGTAGTGGGACATTTACAACAAGTCTGGCATGTTTTTTTTGTCTTCTTCTGAGTTCTGTATTAGTGCTTTTCTGCCGACGTAGAACCGGCACCGTTCTCGCGAACAGAATTTTGAACCGTTTGCCGTGTTTCCACCAACAAAAGCAGGTTCCGGAACCAAGAACATTCGTTAGCAGCAGGAACCAAAGAATACTAGGTTCCTCAGCACAAACCGTGACTACATCTGTGGGCATGTCTGAGAATGCACTCCATCCACACCAGCCAATCGTGCCAGTACGTTTACTAAATGAGGGTTCCACTAAAACTGGTGGCAACGCGGGCCGGTTCGCTAAAAAGCACCACGGTTCTTATAAGTCCGAACAGAACCGGTTCAAGAACCTTCAAGAGTTCTTTTGTTGAAAAAAGCGCTATGTGTAAACTGAGCTTAAAACTCCACAACTCTACTAAATGTCCACTCCTCCTGTTTCTCTGCTCGCTGTCCACTTCTGCTCTCTTTCTGTTTTATCTCCTGCTTTACTCGACAAATTTAAAACCTGCAATTCTCCTTTTTCTTTTACATTTTTACAATTTTTCCCCAAATTAAGGTTAGCCAGTTAATCCACTCACTACAGAGCAGTTAAAATGTTCTCGGCACTAAGGACATAAGGACAATTACATACTTCCTCCGATACTATAAGAAACTCTTTAGGTCCAATCACTCAAAGCATAGATACATTTTTAAACGTAATGAGACATTTGCAAAACATCTGGCATGATTTTTTGTCTTTTTCTGTGTTCTCTATGAAATCCTCCCCTGCTGGTTAACCAGGTAACTTTAGGGCGTATTTTATTGTATGTCTTCCGAAAGGAGGGAAATGATCCAGAAATTCATTATTATTGTCCATTTCAAAATTCCTCTGTGATGTGGAGTTAAAATTAGCTTTGATTAGCTTTTATTTTATTTTATTCTAGCTAGCTACTGAGACAAACTACTAGCAATCTTTTTTATGCTTGTTATGAACAATTCGGGCATAAAACAGATAGGGACTTGAACCCAAGACCCCGTTGCTGGGAGGTTAACGTGCTAACCACTAAGCTACCCTGCCACCTAGGGACAATCACATACTCTCTCTCTCTTTCTGATACAAGAGAAATTAGCCTCTCTAGCCCAGCCTCTTTTCCAATTGATGCCAATTCACTCAGATCCTCAACTCTGTTTTAAGCTCAGCATATTTAGGCTTTTTCAAACCAAGTATGGATACAATTTAAATGCATTGAGAGCTTCAAACGTGAGTTTAACACAAAATAAAAAAATGAAAGTAAAAGTAAAAATGAATGTAGCTTTTGTCATACTCTCCTTCTTTTTTCTGATTTAGGGTTGTATATAGGACTATATAGTTTTGCTTTATTAAAGAACCCTTGGAGAACCTTTTAAAAATAGTGCATACAACCTCAACCAATCACAGCAAAGAAAAGAAAGAACAGCTTTGGCTTGTCTGTTTTAACCTTTTCTAATAAAAGCTGCAGTTTACTGCAGTTTTTCTGCATATTTTCGTCATCCTGGGTAGATTTGGTAGTCCCTACGATGAGATAAAGGCGCGCACACACACACACACACACACACTTTTTCTCTTACACACATGCATAAACATGAGCAACTTTCCCTGGAATTCTTCAGAGTTTGATAAAGATCAGAGATGGAAATCACTCTCAGGCATCCCTATACACATCCCTAACTCAAGCAGACACACACACACACACACACACGTACATGCCCATCTGATTATCGTCAGGTAGTGACTTTGATGTTATCAAGTATATACATTTACCTGAGAGTGATGAGATAGTGTTTTCCGCTGCACACGCTGACACACTCCAGCTCTCTTCAAAGCCTCTGAGATTTAGACCCGGGTTATTAGGTGGTTGCCGAGGTCCCGGGCCTTTTCTACTGAGGATGGCTCATCTGGCCTCGTAAGTCCACTTACAGCAGACCTCTGACTGACCCCTGAGTTAATATGATCCATACTCAAACTGCCAAGTCCTGACTTTCTCTCTGTGGCCTCTAAATATACTAAATGTACTCATCCCAGCATGCGTCTATAGTAGGTAGATACACCAGAAACACCTGTCATCATTTTAGTGTGGGAGGTTTCATGGCTAAACTGATGCATCCTGGTGGCCAGTCTTCATTAATTGCACATTATTGCACCAGTAAGAGCAGTAAGAATGTAAAGGTTCAATTAGCAGGGTAAGAACACAGTTCTGCTCAAAATATTGCAATGCACACTATAACATTATGGGCGACATACCATAATAGTTCAATAGAGGACAAATCGTTGGTGCACGTCTTGCTGGAGCATCTGTGACCAAGACAGCAAGTCTTTGTGATGCATCAAGAGCCACGGTATCCGGGGTAATGTCAGCATACCACCAAGAAGGACCAACCACATCCAACAGGATTAACTGTGGAAGCTGTAAGAGGAAGCTGTCTGAAAGGGATGTTCGGGGCTAACCCGGATTGTATTAAAAAAACATAAAAAAAAAAAACTCTGCTCAAGCCTTATCCACACACTGAGTTTCCATGCTAGCATTTAGCCCGCTAATAAAGCTGCCTCTCCAGACTGGATAGTTTGCTAGGTTAGCTATATCATCCCCAGGCCTTATTCACACACCGAGTTTCCACACCAACATTTAGCCTGCTAACAAACTTCCTCTCCAGGGTAGATAATTAGCTAGGTAAGTCCTTTTCCACACCCCAAGTTTCTACACTAGCATTTAGCCTGCTAACAAACTTCCTCTCCAGGGTAGATAATTAGCTAGGTTAGTCCTTATCCACACCCCAAGTTTCTACACTAGCATTTAGCCTGCTAATAAAGCTGCCTCTCCAGACTAGATAGTTATCTAGGTTAGCTATATCAAACTCAAGCCTTATCCATAAAATGAGTTTCCATGCTAGCATTTAGCCCGCTAATAAAGCTGCCTCTCCAGACTGGATAGTTAGCTAGGTTAGCTATATCATCCCCAGGCCTTATTCACAGACCGAGTTTCCACACTAACATTTAACCTGCTAACAAACTGCCTCTCCAGGGTAGATAATTAGCTAGGTTAGTCCTTATCCACACAATAAGTTTCCACACTAGCATTTAGCCCGCTAACAAACTGCTTCTCCAGGTTAGATAGCTAGCTATTTTAGCTATATCAACCCCAGTCCTTATCCACACACTGAGTTTTTTATGCATTTAGCCTGCTAATAAAGCTGCTTCTCCAGACTAGATAGTTAGCTAAGTTAGCTATATCATCCCCAGGCCTTATTCACACACCGAGTTTCCACACTAGCATTTAGTCTGCTAACAAACTGCCTCTCCAGGGTAGATAATTAGCTAGGTTAGTCCTTATCCACACCCCAAGTTTCTACACTAGCATTTAGCCTGCTAATAAAGCTGCTTCTCCAGACTAGATAGTTAGCTAGGTTAGCTATATCATCCCCAGGCCTTATTCACACACTGAGTTGCCACACTAGCATTTAGCCCACTAACAAACTGCCTCTCCAGACTAGATAGTTAGTTAGCTAACAACTTTAAATTATTTTTTTTGTTAGCATTTTATATAAATGTTTTTGTATTATTTACTTTGAGCTAGAATAACTTTTTTCAGTGTACCTCAGTATATACAATCAGTATATAATAATTTATCCCATCCATACCGCTGTAAGATGGGAGCAGGAGGGAGCAAGTAGCCGGTGATTTCATGTCTTTAACCTCAGACAGAGTTTTTATGACTGATGTCATGAACCTCAATCAGGCTCTACTGAGACAGTAAATACATAAAATCGCCCAGAAGAAGGAGTGACTGAAATGGGTTCAGCCCGAAAAATTTTAAAGCCACACCTATAAATCTCAGTTTTCCCTCCAGGCTAAATTCAGCTCAACCCCGAGAACCCCCCGAAACGTACCATAGTTCCCCCGCAGTCCCCCTAAATCAGCCTTTCTCCTGAAACCCAGTGAGCTGAATGAAGCAGGCTTTATTGACATTAACAAGGTCTCCAACATACAGGCGTACTGCTGCCCTGCTGCTCTCTGGAGTGGAGAATTATGGGAAGGGGATTTGGGGCGTAATTCATACACTCTCTCTTTTTTGCTCCTAACTGAGTGAGATCAGTCCAGTCCAGACGCTGTCGCTCAATAAAAATGTGAAAGTGGGCGTGTGCCCCGTTAGTGGAGGGGTTATACGGTTCCTGGTGGATCCCCCGCAGTCCGGAGTGGTTAGACGGTTTCGGCGAAGCTGCTTTTGGACGGCGCTGTCTCGGATCGCCCGCTTTCAGATGGAACCGGAGCTTAGCGCTGGATTGAGTTTCAGTGGAGCGCTAATGCCTGTTAGCGACAGTGACATCACGGGGGCGGCTGTGTCAGATATCCGTTACTGACAGCTCATCAGCATTCACGTCCCTCTTTTTTCATTCCTCCTTCTTTTTTTTTCAACCGCTTTCATTTTCCCGTCTCGGAGGGAACGAGGGATGAAGTCAATGAAAGCACCTGTCTCTGCCTTCGTTCTCACCCTGCCTGGACTTCCAAGGCTGCTGTTGCCAAGCTGCTGGGGTAACATCCCTACTTGGAATGAGCGTTTGATTCACGTAGCTCTTTTAAAGTGATATTTTGGCTAAAACTCTAAAACTTATTTCTAATTTAGGGGTGTTGTGCCCAATTCAGTACCCCCGCCAGGAAAAGCACCACCTCTCAGGAACGTGCATGTACGTCTTCTTGGCTATAACTTTTTATAGCTTTTAGAAAATTAAAATACCCAAGATGCTGTTCTAAGCTATGCTGACTCTTAAGAAATATTGAAAACTAGTCATGTCACCTGCAGTCTCTCTCATAAGGGAGGGCTTTTTTTTATGGCGTGGGTGCTGAATTCTGCACTCCTGCCATAAAAAGCACCCCCTCTTGGCAGTGCGTATGCACTGTCTTCTTGATAAAAGGGGTGCTTTTACTGGCGGGGGTGCTGAATTTGGCACCACAAGGGGCTCACTAATTTTGGCTCTAACACTGGAAGATTAAAAGATCCCTGGTGATTCTACAGGCACCCCAGCCCACATATTAGCGGGGTTGAACATGTTGTCGTTGTTATTGGTAATACTACAGCTTGTTCAATTCTTTAACTCTGGTTGATCAACTTAGATTGATTACATTTTCCACCAGCTTGATTAAGTTGGTTAGGCTGCATCTGTATTGACTTTACTCTAACATTATTTACAGTGTAGCACGCATAATACCCTTAGGAACCATACACTGTAAACCCATACGTTGTTTGAACTCAAATGATTTAAGTCTGTTTTACATAAAATTTGATATTTCTAAACATTACTAAACTATTTTGAGTTAGTTAAACATTTGTGGGCTCATTTAATACATTCAAACGCAGATCTTTGAGTTGAACCAACTTATAATAACTGAGTTTAGTCTGGGTGAGTGCAACATATTCTGACAGACACTCACCATCAGTGTGTAGTGATTCCCCCTGGGTTACCCCTTTAGTTGTAATAACTTGATGTTTTAATTCATGCTAACTTAAGTTTTCATTCTCCATTACGTATCTTTTTTAAGGGAACCGGTTTCCTCAAATTTCTTAAGTAAATTTGACTTATCCGGGCTTACAGTGTAAGGTGCTATACCTCCCACGTGCTCTGGTTGGAGTCTGAGGGACCAGATTAGTACTATTTAAAGTTGAGCACAGTCTCTATACTTCACAGAAAGGCAGTAATTCTTGAGCTGTGAGAATGGGTATAAGAGGAGTTCTCATGAAATATCTTATCCTGCTGAAATGCCATTCGCTGTGTTTGCCTGATAAACATTGCTTACATTCCTCAAACAGCCAGAAGGTCCAACTGTGCTTCAGCTCGTCCTTTTCAGACGGGCAAAACAGGGTCATACCAGCCGTGCCACAACTGTATATATAGAGACTGTATATAAGGATGGACGACAGCACGACAGGGGCTGAAAAGTGAAGCCAGTACGTGTCTTAGGCCCTCTGGTGGCTGGCTCCAGTACTTTTAACTTTTAAAACTTTTAATCCCGCCTATTTCCATTCAACTGAATGAGAGAATTTTTTTTTGGAAGTTGGGTTCTGTAAGCCCGCCTCCTGTGTTAATAAATAACCCCCAGTGTTTTACCTCAGTTTTTACAGTTAATATGTTTTATAGGAGTTTTTCCGTGATATTTAAAGGGGTGTGGCGATGTGGTGATTGACAGCTGAAGGCAAGTTGATTGACAGGTCGCCTGAGAGCGTGAACACATCGTGCACCGCCGCTGTGGCTCAATCGCGGAGCTCACAGTCAGTCAGATCTTTCTGACATTCGGATTTTACTGTTAAAAATGACTGAATTTCTGAAGTAAAGTAATAACTTGTTTAGCAGTTTTTTTTTTCGATAAGTGGATAATTTCCCAATTTCCCAAATCTGCCTAATTTTAGTCTCTAGGTTAGGTTTTTAACCTAGCGTTAGCTACTTAACGCTATAGCTAACTAGTTAACTAGGTTAGCCAACTCAGGTTAGCTAAGTTAAGTAACTTGTTTGGTGAAAATGATGGTGAAACGCAAAGAGTGATTGAGGGAAAGGCGGGGTTTGGGCAGTCACACGGCCCCGCCTCCCACCTCTGCCATGCCAGTTCTGGCTCCAGTTTGCCTCTACTGAGCAAGCGTTAGCAAGATGGCAGCTTCCATTTCGGCCATATTTTGACTTCAATACGCCAGAATGAGAGTGAATTTGGGTTTGTGAAAGGCGCTTTATAAAATTAAACATATAATTTATTATTATTATTATTATTATTATTAATAAAATGAATTTAAAACATATAAAATGTATTGAGGAATATGTCTCTGTAAAATAAGGTGTAATTTTAACACGTCACAATACATCTTATCATTAAATGCTGAATTGATATTTTAATTTATTGGGAAAAACTAACAAACAAAGAATCTTCTCAAATCAAGTCAATATAAAATAATGATAGTTACAATATTGACTTATTATACAATAAAAAAATGGTATTACCTCAATAATATTTGATAATGGTGGTGCGGTCTAAGGTCTTCGATAACTGCAACTCCATACACACAGTGATAAAAAGAAAAAAGTATATATTTCCCAAACTGATTAATTCAATGATAAATGATTAATTAAAATGAATATATATATATATTTATATAAGCGGATTTTAATGGTCTAAAAATGGTCGCAAAAATTTATGGGACGATATATTGTCCACAAAAAATTGTTATTGTCTTAGGTGTAGTTGCAAAAAAAATTCTAAGATTAATTTGCATATTTCTAGAAGTTTGAAACTTAGAAATCCTTTGATTTTTAAACCACTTTATATATAAACAAGCATCTATATACACTCTCTGTCTTTGAGAAATAACGAACAGGAACACACTGACTGGGTTCACACTAATGCCAAGTCTGTGTTGAATGTCTCGTGCTCATCATTTTTAAAAGTGTGACTCTGTCCCCATCCCTTCTTTTCTGTTTCTCCTTTTCTCTCCTTCTCTCTCTTTCTCTCCACCTTCCTCATCCACTCCCTCACTCTCGTCATCCTCACACTGGAACAGTTTAAACATAATTTCAACCACATGGCAGCGTTTATAGAAGGCAAATGAGTTGAGAAATCAAATTTACTTAAAGATTCCAGCCTCAGTCCCCCAGGAGCCGGTTACTGTGGGAGACACGGACGGGCAGTTAAAATTACACCCCCAAAAAAAGGAAAGAGAGAAAGAGAGAGATGTCCCTTAAATCCACTGCTGTTGCTGTAATTTTAGAGTAAGAAACTATATAGAATTCACATATAGAATTTGGATGGATTTTTGCCACTTTTCTTTTTCTAGAATTATATATATATATATATATATATATATATATATATATATATATATATATATATATATGTATATATATATTTTATATATATACATATATATGTAGTGTGTGCATATGAACTGCAAATTAATTATACACAAAAATACCCTTAAAAAAATAAATAAATGAATATATATATATATATATATATATATATATATATATATATATTCATTTATTTTATTTTTAAGGGTATTTTTGTGTATAATTAATTGTATTATTGATGTTTGCGGTTCATATGCGCACACTAAATATACTGCACTTTTCGTTTGTGGTAAATAGTTTTGTTACACAACATTATTTTTACAATAAATTATTTAATTTGTTATATTTTCGAGTATTTGCAAGTTAATGTTAAGTACAGTATATATAGAATCCAATATTTACTTTGTTGCAGTAGTGTGTTCTTAAAATGAATAAAAAAAATATATATAGCATGTTCTATATACAATTCAATTTATTTGCTTCAAAAAGCTCTATTGTATTGGCAATACTTAAGCTGTGTTTGTGTGCGTTTGCACATCTGTGTCAGCAATTTAAAGAAACAAAACAATGCATTTCTTAGAAAGGGGCGTCAAAAAACATTTTGACATATAAGGGCAGTTCCCCTGACAGGGTTAAGCCTAGTATTAGACTGCACAGCATTTTAAATGGAGATTTTGTAGTTAGTGGAAAACATACATTGTCTACCGTTGGGATTAAAGGGCCACTAAAGCAGCTGATTTTTGTTGACTCCTCTCTCAGCTCAAATAAAAAAATGCTTTAAAATTCAGAGCACTAGTTGGGGAGGGGCACTGGGTGATGTATGGGTTTAGGGGCGGGGCAGGACGGAGAGGAAATTGTTGTTTAATTGTGGAAATTACCACAATAAAATCGCTTTTTAAAGGCTAGGAAAGGTTTATAAAGATTTTAAGCAGGACTGGTATGTTTTTTTACTTCAAAGGAACACATTACAGCTATTAAAAAAAAAAATATATATATATATGGTTTAGGGTTTGGTGTCTCTTTAATTGCTTTAAATGTATCATAGTGTATTTCACAGTAAAGCAGCATAGCAGTGCAATATTGCGTATATTTGTAACTATAGCACAATACAATTTACTTACAGAAAAAATGTATATACAAAAATGATATTAGAACCTTTTAATGAAAAAAATTGTTTTGTACACCAGACATGTCTTGGTTTAAGCTATACATTTAGTAAATGTGTTTTTTGGCCGACTTGTTGCTTTAAAAAGCATGGAAACGTTGGACAACCATAGCAGCTATTAATTACTGGCAAATAGCTGGAGGCACGTATCTCTCTGTCACACACACATACACACACACACACACACACACACACAAACACACACACACACACACACATACAGCTGTATCCTGTGTTCGGACCATGTTATGAGTCTCTGTATGGAGGTAAATCTAGAGGAAAAAATAATGGAGAGATTTCTCTGCAGAGAGAAAGAGAGATGGAAACAAAGACTTTCAGGAGAGAAAGAGAAAGAGAGAAAAAGGTAGAGCATGCATAGAGGTGAGAGAGAGAGAGAGAGAGAGAGAGAGAGAGAGAGAGAGAAATGGTCCATTCAGATAGGCGAGTTTAGCTTGGCAGTGAAAACGCCGTGTGTAAGCAGACAGAGTAATTGGTTTCTGATGCCCCTGTCAGCTCTCTGCCAGACCACCTGCCCAGGGGAGAGAAAGCGAGAAAGCAGGAGAGAGAGAGAGAGCGAGAGAGAGAGAGAGAGAGAGAGAGAGAAAGTGTAAGAGGGTGTGAGAGAGAGAGAGTGAAAGAGTTAGAGGTAAAAGAGAGACAGAGAGCAAAAAGCGCAAATTGTGAGCAATAGTATTTTCCTGTATCCCACCCAGCAGGCTATAAAGCATTTCTAAGCCCCTCCCTGCCACCCCTAATGCCCCACCCCACCCTATCCTAGCACCCACACTCAGATCAAAGAGTTCTTAAGATAAGATGAGATTATAAGGAGCACTATTAATAAAAGTATACTAAAAAGAAAGTATTACATAAATCTTTGAGATTATGTTAATATTTAAGTATGAAATAATTGTAATTAGGTAATATTGTATGCAGAAATTAATTAAAGTTTACTAAAAGAAAGAATTGACTTAGGTTCAGTTCACTTATTTACTCTATATATTGAAGTCTTGAAACGGAGTTGAAGTTACTTAAATTTATCTGAAAAAAAAGCAAATGCAGAAAGTTGCGAAACGTTTTTAAAGTAAATTTTACTCATTTTAATAATTTTTTTCAGTGTACTTCACAATGAGAATGTCAGACAGACATGCTTAAATACACATAATAATTAGACACAGGTGAGAGAGATAATTACTAATTAAGGGTCTAAGCTGAGACAGAAAAAATGTTGGTAACACTTTGTAATAACTTTCATTAATATACTTTTAATTAATGATAAAAGTATCAGTGAAAAAAGCATTAGTTCATCAAAAATTGACTATCAATTTTTACATTGATACATCAGCATTGATATTCATATTTAGAAATGTTAACAAATCCTTAGCTCATCAGAACTTAAGAATATTAAACCTGACAAATGTTTATCAATTCCAGTTAATGTTCCCAATGTGTTTATTAGTATTTAAAAAAATAAAACACATATGTTAGGACGTTTTTTGTTCCCTAAAATGTGAAAAATAATAGTTATTAATCATTAGTTAATGCTATATAAATGAAAGTTATTAGTTAAAGTGTTCCCAACATTTCTAGAAGAAACTATAAAGAAAAAAGTGTAACAGTTGTAACAGGTGCCACTGGAAACAGATTGAGTCAATATTTGGTCATTTTAACAACTTTCTCCTGATCTGGATCATTTACGCAGGTTGTAGCTATTCCAGCACCTCAGCGCCAACGGCCGGGGGGCTTCAGACGTCTGTGTGTCTCAGGATGACTTTATAGACTTTTGTATGGTAGAAAAATATAGCTCTCCAGCGCTTCGCCAGAGAAGCTGTGTTATTCCGTCTATAAGCATTAGCAAATCCCTCCTCTTCAGAGTGTGCAAATCACATCCACAGTGCTGGAGTCCGCAGGTAACGGCCCCGGGAGAGGAGCAAGGGATGAAGGGCTTTATGAAAAGAATACACATGTGTGAAAAGAGAGAGATCTGCCAAGTTAGCTAGAGAGGCTGAGAAAGAGTGGATATAAAATATTGTGTCTACAAAACAGCATCATGGAAACAGCATGGATGTCAATGTGAACAGATTTGATATTTTGATGCATTTCTATTGTTCTGTTTATCAATAACTTTAGGAACAATGTAATCAAACAACAGATTCAGAGTCATATTCTGTCAAAATGTAAAAAAAAAACAAAACATGAAAATCCATCTACTTATAAATGCTAATAAAAGATTTTGCTACTTTGAATTGCACCTGTTGCAGATGAAGATTGTCTAATCCCTGTAGAGCAGGGGTGTCCAAACTACGGCCCGCGGGCCATTTGCGGCCCGTTTCCTTTTTTGGAGCGGCCCGCGAGGTATTTTAGAAATAGAATGAAAGTTGGCCCGCTGTTAAGCAGGTTTTTATAATGTGAGATTCTAAGTTTGAACGCTAGGTGTCAGAAACAGGCCAAAGAGTCGGAGAGGGTGCGCATTTCTAGCGCAGAAAAACGGGCCAAAGAGTCTAAAACCAGAGAAAGTGCGCATTTCTAGCGCAGAAAAACGGGGCAAAAGAGTCTAAAAGCGGAGAGAGTGCGCATTTCTAGCTCAGAAAAACGGGGCAAAGAGTCTAAAAGCAGAGAAAGTGCGCATTTCTAGCGCAGAAAAACGGGGCAAAAGAGTCTAAAAGCGGAGAGAGTGCGCATTTCTAGCTCAGAAAAATGGGCCAAAGAGTCTAAAAGTTGCCGTAATTAAGGAGTTTAATATTAAGAGACATCATGAAATTAAACATCAATTTGAAAAATCTTAGTTTACACAACACTGTCAAAGATAAAGATAGTAAGTCAAGTAAAATGGTGTGTAAATGAAATAATCAGGAAAAAAGTATTATTTAAAGTGGTATATTTCATTATCTGTTTTATTGAGTGTGCAAAAAATATGCCTTGCACATCTCGAAACACGCAAAAGGCATGAACTAATGCTGCTAATTAATAATGGGTGAGTTTAGGCGTAACATGAAACACAACCATGTCTTCAGCGTGCCTTCATCCTTTTAAGAATGTGTGTCTTCATTCCTTTTAAGAACCAGGTGAGCTCTGACTTTGGCATGTTCGTATCTTAACAGCGCAGCGTTTTTGAACATCTCAGCAAAAGGATACTGACCTGAGCGTTTACTCTGTGAAGATACACCAGCAGCTCATTCATGGGAACAACATTGTTGTTATTTTATTCATTATTCTGTTTATTGTTGAGTTAAAAGTCAAGTTTGTGCACCTATAAGAATGGACTTTGATAATTGACTGAATGACTGTTGTCAGGGTTTTAATCAGTCAGTGGCGCACCTGTGTTTTCCGCCACCAAAATAGAAACACGGCAGAAATTTACCTGAACTCAACTCACTTCCAGACATCAAAGCCAATAAGTGTACATTTATTTCCAAACTCCAATGCTCCAGTTTTAACGGTAAGGGCTCAAGGCGTGATAATAGACTGTTAACAGGGTGTAAGATAGCAATGAGCATCACGACAAGTCTTGCACAATTGCACAGAGTGCACAACAGGGCTCTGGATATTAATGCTAGTGTCCCAATACTTTAGTTTATGTTGCTGGTGTGAAATATAAGCTTTTATTTGCATGGAAGGTGGAAAGACAGAGTGAGTGAGAGGAACACAGAGGCACAGAGAGGCAATATAGAGTGATATGAAGTAATAGAGAGCCAATATATGGCAATAAGAAAGGAAAAACTGAGAAAGAAAGAGAGAAAAAGAGAGAGAGACATATGTTGAGTAGATAGAGAGTGTAAACAGAGAAGAGTGTATACTGCCTAACAGACGCCATGCAGTCGTTGGAGCTCAGTGCTGCCGTCGGCCGAGCCAAGCGCTGGACTCTGGTGCGAATGGCTTTTTAATACCCGCTAACAGGCCGAGTGTTGGGCGCGAAAGAGAGAGAGACAGGAGAGGGGGAGAGAGAGAGTGCTGACAGACAGCAGGCAGACTAGCCTGGATCACTCTCAGAGCTTAAATACTCGTACTGCATGACCCAGTGATGCTAGATAACGATGGATGTTGTGGATTAATTCTCTTCTGTTCTATAGAAATAAAGCCAAAACTCTCCACCATGCATTAGAATTTCAACCAGAGCTGCAAAGTAAAGACCACAGTCAGAGCCAGACTCACAAATTCATTCCTTCACCCAGACTAAGTGTGTCTCAGACTGCCTTCATTAAGTTTACTGACTGCCTGGTGGATGAAGCTGTTGCAGAGTCTGGTAGTGGAGGCTCTGTGTGTTGAGGAGTCTGACTGCCTGGTGGATGAAGTTGTTGCAGAGTCTGGTGGTGGAGACTCTGTGTGTTAAGGAGTCTGATTGACTGGTGGATGAAGCTGTTGCAGAGTCTGGTAGTGGAGGCTCTGTCTGTGTGTTGAGGAGACTGACTGCCTGGTGGATGAAGCTGTTGCAGAGTCTGGTAGTGGAGGCTCTGTCTGTGTGTTGAGGAGTCTGACTGCCTGGTGGATGAAGCTGTTGCAGGGTCTGGTAGTGGAGGCTCTGTCTGTGTGTTGAAGAGTCTGATTGCCTGGTGGATGAAGCTGTTGCAGAGTCTAGTAGTGGAGGCTCTGTGTGTTCAGGAGTCTGACTGCCTTGTGGATGAAGCTGTTGCAGAGTCTGGTAGTGGAGGCTCTGTGTGTTGAGGAGTCTGACTGCCTGGTGAATGAGATGAAGTTGTTGCAGAGTCTGGTGGTGGAGACTCTGTGTGTTAAGGAGTCTGATTGACTGGTGGATGAAGCTGTTGCAGAGTCTGGTGGTGGAGGCTCTGTCTGTGTGTTGAGGAGACTGACTGCCTGGTGGATGAAGCTGTTGCAGAGTCTGGTAGTGGAGGCTCTGTCTGTGTGTTGAGGAGTCTGACTGCCTGGTGGATGAAGCTGTTGCAGGGTCTGGTAGTGGAGGCTCTGTCTGTGTGTTGAAGAGTCTGACTGCCTGGTGGATGAAGCTATTGCAGAGTCTGGTAGTGGAGGCTCTGTGTGTTGAGGAGTCTGACTGCCTGGTGAATGAGATGAAGTTGTTGCAGAGTCTGGTGGTGGAGACTCTGTGTGTTAAGGAGTCTGATTGACTGGTGGATGAAGCTGTTGCAGAGTCTGGTGGTGGAGGCTCTGTCTGTGTGTTGAGCAGTCTGACTGCCTGGTGGATGAAGCTATTGCAGAGTCTGGTAGTGGAGGCTCTGTGTGTTGAGGAGTCTGACTGCCTGGTGAATGAGATGAAGTTGTTGCAGAGTCTGGTGGTGGAGACTCTGTGTGTTAAGGAGTCTGATTGACTGGTGGATGAAGCTGTTGCAGAGTCTGGTGGTGGAGGCTCTGTCTGTGTGTTGAGGAGACTGACTGCCTGGTGGATGAAGCTGTTGCAGAGTCTGGTAGTGGAGGCTCTGTCTGTGTGTTGAGGAGTCTGACTGCCTGGTGGATGAAGCTGTTGCAGGGTCTGGTAGTGGAGGCTCTGTCTGTGTGTTGAAGAGTCTGATTGCCTGGTGGATGAAGCTGTTGCAGAGTCTGGTAGTGGAGGCTCTGTGTGTTGAGGACACTGACTGCCTGGTGGAAGAAGCTGTTGCAGAGTCTACCTTATTCCATTCTATTCTGTTTCATTCGATTTTAACCCATTTAGTTTTATTCCATGTCAGTTATGTATGTAAACTGTTTATTGTTTTATCTGTTCTAGTATTCTATTCTATTCTATTCTATTCTATTCTTTTTTATTCTGGTTTATTCTACTCTATTCTAGCCTCTCTCAGTATTCCACTCTTGATCTTGTCTCTTTTTCTCCACTCTATTAAATTCCCACATTAGTTCTCTTCTCTTCTACTCCACTGTAACCCATTGCATTATATATTCCTTTCCACTGCATTATTTTCCGTAAGATTCAGATGAAATTGCGGGGCTGAAGTGCAGTAGATGTGTGTGTAAATTTGCTCTCTGAGTGCCAGAGCACACTCCGGCGGTCTGTAACTCAGCTCGCTGTCAGGACCCTCAGCTGGAAATGTGTTGTGCATTTGGAGCAGAGCACACCCTTAGTGATCAGAGTGGAGGACTGTAAGGATGAAGTGCAGCAATATAACTCTGTAACACTGTACAACACACTAAACGCATTCTCATACGTACTCAGTAATTTAGCCCTGATTTAAATTCATTTATTATTAATAAATATGCATGAATGAATATATGAATATTGTTAGAATTAAATAAGTGTGTTCACTGTAAGCAAACCCAAGAAAAGCTGTTTAATGGAATATATGTAGAATTCTGCACAAAGCACAAAACAGAGAGCTCAGTGTAGATACTTTTTTTAAGTGTAGAACTTTTTCAGAATGTTATTAACAACTCAACTTTGGCAGAAGCTTTTGCTGCTCTCTAGATTTTATATTCAGTCATTGGCAATATTATATGATAGTTATTATATTAATTTTTAGACATTTTTAATTTGTTTTTGAAATGTTTATCACATATATGTATATATATACTCTGAAATATAATATAAAATATACACTCTAAAAAACAGAGGTACGAAATGAGTACACTCTTCATAATTGTTCCCTTAAAGGTACAATATTGGTCTTTTAAGGGTCATATTTGTTGTATTGTATTGTATTGTATTGTTTTTATTATTATTAGAAGAAGATTTATTCATTTCATTATAAACAAAATACATTTTTACAGAAGAAAAAATATATACAAATCACAAATAAAATGAAAGGCAGCAGAAAGAAGAAAAAAATCTTATAATATCTGCCCCTTTTATCCCAAAAATAATTAAGAACAATAGCAAATTCTCGAAAAAAAAAACAAACAAACAAAAAAAAAACAAACAAAAACAAAAATTTATTGTATTGTATTGTATTGCTCCATTATTCCAGAAAACACAGTTTCTCTGCTCCACAACTCTAAATTTAAATTTTATTTATGTAGTGTTTCTTTTGTCACAAAGCAGCTTTACAGAGAAAAACTGGTCCAAGCCTCTTATGAGCAGCACCACAGTCATGCCAACAGTGGCAAGTTTGTGTCAGCAACAGTGGTAAGGAAAATACTATAAGGAAGTAACCTTTAGAGGAACCAAGACTCAGTCAGAGGAACCCATCCTCCTCTGGTCGACACGGACAGAACAAACACATAACATAACATAACAAAAACAACAGAACAGAGAGATAATGAAGAGCTATAGCTAGCATTAGGCATAGTGCCTATAGGTTCTATAGGCACTATGGGACTAGAGACCCCATGGACTGTATTAAAAAGGTGGAGTTTATATTAGATACCAAAAGTAATAAAACCCAAAAAATTACAGTACACAATTTTTTTTGTGAGGATATCCCCCAATTTTTTACTTCTTTAAAAGTCTTAAATAAGAATCAGGACTAGCCTTCACAAACCCCTCACACATCATACTGAAACTGAAAGAGTTCTGCATGGAGGAGTAGGAAACAAATTCTTCGTCTAATTGAGGTTGTTTCAGCTAAAAGGAGAAACACTAGCTTGTAGGGCACTGGGTGTCCTATATCCCATATTTCAAATGTTTAAATAATCAAATGATATACAGTATATATATTTTTTACAGTATATATATATATATATGGTCATGAGTTCATGAACTGCTTTCTCCCACGTTTTCCATCAGCCAGAGACAGGAGCTGCTGAACGAGAGGTCATGACTGAAGCAGGTACTTCTGAGAAAAGCGTGAGCACAAAGGAATTCATCTATCCGCCTGTGTGTGTGTGTTTCTTTTTTTCCCCTTCTGTAATGATTTTACCGGTAACTTTCTTCTCCACACGCACACACACACACACACACACACACACACACACACACACACACACACACACACACACACACACGTATATATAGAGGTCATAACTGCTGATGTTAAGTGACCTCTCTGTGGGTGAAAGGATCTTTAATAAATGTGACAGAACTATAATTATGAAAAGCTTAAAGAATTTTAATAACAGAACATTTATTGAGTGTGACGATGATTCATTCAGCTCCAGTCGTTGACACAGATGTGCAAATGTACCCACAGTTTGTCTGAGCTTTGTGGAGAAGCATTGCCAATAGAATAGAACCATAGAGACAGTTACTCCAATAAAAGTTAATGTTCCGGGTCAATTTGACCAGTTTTAAAGTTTGAAGATCTGTGAAAAATTGTTAAAAGTATTTTTTCAGTATGAAACTGAAAAACTAATTGTTAAACAAAAATTAAAACTTGCAATGTTATGTTTTTTTTTGTTATTTTATGTAAAACTAGTGTTTTATACTGTATGTTGGTCTTTTAAAAGTAATAAAGTAGTGAAACATTTAAAAAAAAAGGTTGAACATGTATTTTTTTATGAAAAACGAGTGAATTATATTAATTAAACCATTTCCTGTTATAGGTAAGGAACACTATTGCACTAAATATTGATAGAATAATTTAATTAATTAAGTTAAAATATTAAAAAATGATTTTTTTCAGACATCTATTGGATAATTAAACATGCACTGGTTCAAAATGACCCTGAAACACCATTGCGGTTCTTGACAAATGAACTTAACAGGAAGGTTAAAAGAGAAAGAGATTTTTGTAAGTGTGTGTGTATGTGTGTGTGTGTTTGAGTTTGAGAGCAAGATATAAAGAAAGAGAGAGAGAGAGAGAGAGAGAGAGTGATGTGAATGTAATGTGGTGAGGGAGTGAAAGAGGGCAGAATAAGGGAGTGATTTGCAGCACATTAGGCGTGGAGGGTGAAGTAGGAGTGAAAGTCTCTGTGCTCTTTAACACGTCTCTCTCTGAAGACTCGGCTGCTGGAGCTGCGGCGGCTAAGAGCTCAGCGTCGTTGGGTTTAATGTGGCGTTAAAAACCAGCTTTCCCCTCTTACACTCTCTCCATCCAACCATCTTCTACTGGGAAGACCCGATTTATCCAGGAGAAAAAAGCCTCAGCTCACACCCTCTCACTTTCCTGCTCTTCCCAGAGAGTGAAGGAAAACCTGAGAAGTCTGGGAGGAGTCTGAGAGACGTTTCAAGGATTGGATTCAGTCCAATTATAGTAGAATTATTATAATCTCTCTCTCTATATATAAATATATATACAGGGGTTGGATAATGAAACTGAAACACCTGGTTTTACAGTTCTGGTGGAAACAGGAGAGTTGTGGTGCTCATTGAATTCTGCCGTGATTTGATCAGCCGTGGTTTTATGTTTTTACATCCCTTTCAGACAGCTTCCTCTTACAGCGTCCACAGTTAATCCTGTTGGATGTGGTTGGTCCTTCTTGGTGGTATGCTGACATTTCCCTTGATACTGTGGCTCTTGATACATCACAAAGACTTGCTGTCTTGGTCATATATATATATATATATATATATATATATATATATATATATATATATATATATATATATATATATACCATGACTCCTCTATAACTCTGTACTTAAGCAGAGTGGCTTTACTGCTTCTTAATACCTGACTGGTAGATAGTTTTCGGGAAAATTAAAAGATTTTAAGTACACCTTATAGTGTGAAAAATATGGTACTTAAGTTTCTAGCTTTTCCTCTTAATTTGTTTGAGAGCAGGCTCTAATAAATCCTTTTTAAAGGCTACATGGATCACATCAGTGAGTCTTGTGCTCCCATGATCTTATGACCTTAACATTTCTTATAAGAATTGTACATTTCGTCAAACATCATCATTTCCCTCTAGAACTCCATCCCATATTACACCTCTGTTCTCCCAAGCCTGAGCTCCTCCACTCTTTCTCAACTCCTCCAGCTCAGCGAACCTCAGATCAGTCCTTCCAGCTCAGGCCAGCAGCCTCTCAACACCTCTCTCAGTCTCAGACCAACAAAAAACAAGCCCCTGAACTTCAGTCCTGAGGATCGTAGCTGCGTAACTGTACAGTACATCCTATAAAAGGTGAATTTCAGTGTTTCAGTGGCATCCTCCTCCTCTTCCACGCTGCCTGGACAGTCTAAATATTTAACTCATAAATCCCCTGCTTTTCTCTTTGATGCAGAACTGTGAGGAAGGCCTCGGTTAGCCGTGGTTTAGAGGGATCTGGCACGGCTTGGCACGGGCACTCCGAAAATACCCACACAACCCTGTAACACAGTTTGAGTTTGAGTCTTAATGTTGTGTCGTTTGAGAGAGTAGAGCTGTTCAGTGTCTACTGAGCAGCAAGACATTGGATGTTGGAAAGTTTTATTTAAAAATTTGGAAAATAGAGTTGGCTTTAAAACGTAACATTAGGCAGATGTTAAATTCTGGTTGGAAATTAAAGTCATGTTTCTGGGAAAAATGGACGTCGGGTTGACATTAAGCTTTTTATTTTACGACAAAACATTTCCTCCCATTTTTTATCAAAATATTTTCTTCTCTAAACTGTCTTGTCCTTTCCAGTTTCCAATTTCCCCCAGAAATCAGTTTTAGAAACGTATTCTTCTATATCGAATATTCTTTTGTTTTTTCCCAAATTATCTGGCCAATTGTCCCACCCATTTAGTTGCTAGACAGCTATATACCCCCTAACACAAATGAGGCCTCATCACAAGGAGGGTGAAGACTAGCACATGCCTCCTCCAATACATGTGAATTCTTCCACTGCCTCTTTTTTAAACTGCTGCTGATGCAGAGCACAAACCTGACTTTTAAGTTACCAAAAAACAGAATTAAAAAAATAATAATATTGCTGTTCCCTTAAATGAGCTGCTGGCGTACCTTCACAGTAGGGCTGATATTGGAAATATATTGCAATATTAAACAATTCAGGGCCCATGACGTCACTAGCCCCGCCCCCACCTGAGCTCTGTCTTGCGTCCAGACCAATCAAGAGCTGAGTTTGAGCGCAGAGCACTCAAAACCTGAGGAAAACAGCAAGACAACAGTAATCGGCCCTTTAATCAGGCATTTAAATGTTTTTTTTAAAGGTAAATAAGAGCATTTTTCTAGTATTAAAAGCGTGAATTCAGCTGTAATTGGAAAAATCTGTGCAAAATTGTGCTGGACTGAGGTGCACAGCTTCAGACACGTGCTCGCGTTTTTACAAGCACGTGCCCAACCATGTGGATGGAGCCATGCGGTTACCTCGTGTTTACTCCTCATGTTTACTCCCCCTCGCACTTCTCAGGCAGCAGTAGCCTGTCACTCATACAGACACAGAGACAGCGCTGTGTAACTACAGTACTTCTTGTGTCAAGAATCAAAACATTGCAACATGACGCATTTTATTTAATTGCCTACAATGACATCACACGTCCTGTGTTGTTACCGTTGTGCATGCGCACATCAAGATGGCGATGCTTAAATGATATATCTATCATGCAGCCCTACTTCACAGCGTGAACTTAGTTATTTTATAGATTACTTGATTTTAAAAGTAACTAAGTTACTTTATTAGTTACTTTCAGCAGCTGCAGACACCACCTCCCACCGCCTTAACATAAAAATTATAACCAGTGTTGCCAATACTGCTTTTATTGGAAAATGCATTTTTAACAGCAACAATGTATCTCTAGACATATAAAGTTGAACTATTTCCTGAAAAAATAAGTTTTTTTATAAAAATAAAAGACCATTTGTCTTGAATTAACTTAATGGCCGGGAAAAAACGCCTTTATCAAGAGATAGGGAGCCCGAGAACTGGCGGAAAAACGAGAGCGGGCGGAGAGAGAGAGAGAGGGGAGGAATGTAAAGTTAAGAGTGAAGCAGGGGAGTGCAGTGAGTAAACCACTGGTTGTACCTCATTAAAAGAAGAGAGACGCGTGTGATTGGGGGAGAGCGGAGGGGGATGGGGAAGTGAGGTGGAGAGAGAGAGAGTAACGCACAGTGACTTGGATAAGTAACTTTAATCTGATTACTGGATTGGAAATAGTAACGCGTTAGATTACTCGTTACTGAAAAAAAAAGGTTTTAGCTATAGATCGCTAAAAATAAATGAATACGTTTGTGTGATTAAGGCAGTTGTCCTTTATATTGTATTTGAATTTCTAGATGACCAGACCAATAGAAATGCTCCAAAACGACGTGGAATATTTTTTTTTTACATTGACTTCCATTGAAAGATTAGAGGATTTTTTTTCTTCTCCTCTAAAGTTTTTCGGATGTTTTTTTTTTTCTTTTTTCATACAACAAAGTGACAAAGTAACGTATATGTATACTGTCAGTTCTCAGATTTGTTACTGTAAGGCATCAGTGTGACAAGAGGAAACGCAGCACATGCTGTATCTTTCCTTTTCTAGCGTTTTCTTTCTCCTGCTGTCTCTCTTTCTCTTTGTGAGAATCTCAGGGGAGGAGCTGGGGGGGTTCGGCTCCTCTGAAAACGAGTCCAAACCGCCTGCTAACCAGAATGCCAAGTCTAACAGAGACTGACAGCCCTTCAAAATGGCCTGGTGTGTAAGTGTGTGTGTGTGTGTGTTCATGTGTGTGTGTGTGTGATTTTGAAATGGCACGCTGCCCTGACTAATATCTCTGCGCATTTTTCATACTGGCAAGCTTCCCATATACAGCATTTACTCTGACAAAACCACTGTTTGCACCAGAAACCCTTTGTGTGTGTGTGTGAGAGTTTGTGTGTGTGTGTGTGTGTGTGTGTTTTAGTGTGGTTGCGGGCCTGTCTCAGTAATATTGGAATCGATTGGTTCTGATTATTTGAAGGTCAGAGTTCACGTCACCCACTCCACAACCACTAAACCCAGTTTTGCTTACTTATCTCTCTTACTCAGTCAGAGATGGAAAACAGATGAATGTAAGCTGTGGGACTTGGGGGCGGGGGAAGTGGGGGCTCAGAGAAAATGAGAGAGAGGGAAAGTGAAGAGAAAGCTGTAGAGAATGATGGACAGATGGTGACTAAGGCTGTGCTGTACTGTTCTTTTCTGATATGGTTCAATTAGCAGGGTAAGAGTTTTGGACAGTTTTGCTCAAAATATTGCAATGCACACAACATTATGGTATTATGTTCAAAAGAGGACAAACTGTTGGTGCACGTCTTGCTGGGGCATCTGTGACCAAAGACAGCAAGTCTTTATAATGTATCAAGAGCCACGGTATCCAGAGTAATGTCAGCATAGCACCAAGAAGGATGAAACACATCCAACAGGATTAACTGTGGACGCTGGAAGAGGAAGCTGTCTGAAAGGGATGTGGAAAAAAAGTGCTAAGTAGTCAAAACTCTTGACCTCTGCTGTAAAAAAAAGAGACCACGTAAAAGCAGATGAGCCCTGAGAAGAAAAGGAGAGATAAAACCAGAGGTCAGGCCAGGGGTCAGGGTCCAGATATGCTGGTCCTCACATGAAAGGGACCCTCTGCAATCCCCCCGAATGATAAACATGTGTCTGTTTAAGAAGACGACCCGCAGGAGGGTAGCAATATAGGCTAGTGACCAGCCTGACCCCTATCTGCCCCCGACGTGGTCTCTACAAGCCCAGCATGACCGTGAGTTTCCTGTTATGAGAAGATATCTGGATTGATGTCTGAACGTTTGGGTTCACAGCAGAAGCCAAATAGTGAAAACACTATGTGTCCAAATGTTTGTATGCCTTCAGCTACTTTACGTTACGCAGATGTGTAAGGAATACTGCCACCAATAGAATAGCCTCTCGAGAGGATATAAACACAAAATTATTGGCTCCATGTCTAATGCCAGGTGCGGGGTAGAGGGGTATATAGCCCCTCCCCCCCCAACCCCCAAGCTGTGTTCTCTGGTGCAATGATGGTGCAAGATCCAATACTTGTGTTGGAGATGAGTTAAGGTGGTGATCATCATTCAATATCCTGATTTTACCAATTTTATCTTGTATTATGAAAGCAATCAGATCCTCACAGCAATGTTCCAAAACCTAGTACAAAGTCTTCCCTCAAAAGTAAAGAAGGATACATCAACAAAAGCATTTTCAATCAATCAATCAATCAATCAATCAATCAATCAATCAATAAACCTTTATTTTCACTCAGAAAAAACATTGAGGAAAAAACATCAAACAAACACTTGTTAGACTTGTTAGATTTGTTAGCCCACGATGCTAAGCTAACACTGAAATAGCAGCTGTGATTATAGCATCACATTGCTCTGTGGCCTTGTTGTGTGTGATGTTGAGGAGAAGTAGATTAGTGCGTGTTCAGGTCAGCGTGTAAATACACACCGCTTTTCTGTGGTCGGGGGTCTCAGCCAGGAACCAATCAGCAGCTCCTGAAAGAGTTCGCAAAGCTCTTGGCCAGAACTGAAGGCTGTCCCTGATCCCTGTGTAGCTTGGCGGGGGAGTGTGTGTGTGTGTGTGTGTGTGTGTATGTGCATGAGTGTGTGCTGTCTGAACAGAGAGATGGGGGGATTGAACCCCAGCCTCCTCTGTGCAGTTGGGGCTGGGAAAGGCCAACTTTGCGGTAGTACCTCTGATTCAAGGCCAGACCGGGACCTCCTCCACAAGGATCAGCTAACAGAGAGAGAGAGTGAAAGAGAGAGAGATATAATAAGAGAATGAGAGAGAGAGAAAAAGAGAGAGAGAGAGAGAGAGACTGTGGTTAAAAATATGAGAGAAACAAGGTTAAAGTAATGTGCAAGCCCTGGCTGGTTATTTTTATATAAATGTATAGCTTACTACATTAACTTTATACAGTCATGGCTAAAAAAATGAAGTATTTCTTCCAGGAAATGTATCGCAACTACATGTTTTGTTATACACGAGTGTACCGTATATATATTTTTTTCAGTATAAAACATTCTTTTTTTTCCCAATAATCTACAGTGCGAAACTGAAACACCTGTAATTTTAGTGTGGGAGGTTTAATGGCTAAATTGGAGCAGCCTGGTGGCCAATCTTCATTAATTGCACATTACTGCACCAGTAAGAGCAGAGTGTGAAGCTTCAATTAGCAGGGTAAGAGCACAGTTCACAGTTCTGCTCAAAATATTGCCATGCACACAACATTATAGGTGACATACCAAAGTTCAAAAGAGGACAAATTGTTGGTGCACGTCTTGCTGGAGCAACTGTGACCAAGACAGCAAGTCTTTGTGATGCATCAAGAGCCACAGTATCCAGGGTAATGTCAGCATACCACCGAGAAGGACCAGCCACATCCAACAGGATTAACTGTGGACGCTGTAAGAGGAAGCTGTCTGAAAGGGATGTTCGGGTACTAACCTGGATTGTTTCCAGAAAACAGTTTCCACCAGAACTGTCCGTCTGGACAATACATTTTTGTGGTCTAAAACCAGGTGTTTCAGTTTCGTTGTCCAAGCCCAATGTATCAGAGAGAACCATCGAGTTCTGAGTCTTTCCGAAAGATCAAGCTGCCATAATGTTGGGTAAAATTACAGCCTTTGCTCGCATGCGTACCACGCCAAAACACAGCAACCACGCCGCAGACTGCAGCTTATGTAACAACAGCCTGTAGCTTCAGCGGCTTGGATACAGTAGAAACGTGGCGGCCTCCGATCGAGCTGTAATTCCTCGGTTCACTGATTGGAACTGACCGCTGCTCCTCTGCTCATACACCACACACACACTCCCCAACACCAGCTCTGGACTGCAGCTACAGCCTCGCTACTTTTACACACATTTCCCATGATGCCATACGCCACTTACAGACCACGCCGCCGGATTTCCAAACCAACATCGAGGAATGACTGAAGGAGAAAGTGTGTGTGTGGATTTGTGTGTTTGTGTTTGGCAACACTGGTTTTAGGGGTGAGGTAACTGCTATGTCAGTGTCTGATTTGTAATTCAATGCTGCCAAGACATCATCCATGGACACACACACACACACACACACACACACACACACACACACACACACACACACACACACACACACATGCACACACTACTACAGTATTACCAACTCATCCCTTACTACCCAACAAATCTCAAAAGTCACAAAATGATTGGCTGGAGCACCATCATTGAATATCATTGAAAAGATACTTTATTTCATTAATTCAGTTCAAAATGTGAAACTTATACTGTTTATATTATAGATGTATTAAACACACAGAGTGACTGTTGTGGCTTACAGCCAATGAAAACCCTCAAAATCAGTGTTTTAGAGATTTCAAATAATAGAATATACATAAGACCAATTGGTACTTTGGCAGTGTGGGCAGTGTGCCAAGTCCTGCTGGAAAATGAAATCCGCATCTCCATAAAAGTTATCATCAGAGGGAAGCATGAAGTGCTGTAAGATTTTCCGGGAAAACAAAACTGCACTGACTTTAGACTTGATAATAAAACACAGTGGATCAACACCAGCAGATGACTTGGCTCTCCAAACCATAGAGATGTGGATTTCATTTTCCAGCAGGACTTGGCACACTGCCCATACTACCAAAAGCTAAGCTAACAACTAGTCTTATGCATTAAAATATTCAGTAAAATGCAAGTTCTTGCTGCTCTGGCAATGTTCCCTAACTCCGACAATTGGGTTTTCCAGTAGAACAGTGTTCTATGTTACCACCAGATCAAGACCCTGTAATGATCAGCTCAATCTCTAGACCAGAACCTGTTGAAAACCTCTGAAATGTAACCAAGAGGTAGATTGTTGTCAGGTCACCCAAAAGCAGTGTGTAAAACTGGTGGAGAGCATGCCAAGATGCATGAAAGCTTAGCACCACTGAATTAACACTGCATAGTGTGCTCATGGCAAGGTAGACTAAGGTGGTTTCAATCGGTTATATTTATTTATTTTTTTTCAAATATTCACATGTTACTCCTCCAACACATGTGAAGTCAGCCACCACCTCTTTTCCAACTGCTGCTGATGCAGTATTGCTGAGTAGCATCACAGTGCTAACACTCAGAGGAAAGCGCAGCGACTCGGTTCTGATACATCAGCTCACAGATGCAGCCTTGTACTTATCGACATCACCCTTTGTAATGATGAGGGGAAAGAGCGCCATCTTCTGTACCCATCCAAAGAGAGAGAGCAAGGCCAGTTGTGCTTTCTCAGGGCTCCAGCAGCTGATGGCAAGCTGCATGACTGGGATTAGAACCAAATATTTGCCTGCTGGACCACATTTGGCGCCAATACACACGTTTTTTTAATTAGACAGCAACTATAAGAGATATTAATTGTCTGAAAGAGTCTTTGTGATCATTTTTACAGCGACTGCATTCACAAATCCAACCCAAAAAAATGAAATTAATAGTTATTATTAGTGTATAAGTGCGGCAGACGGATTAATTTAACTTCAGTTACAGTTCTGGAGTTTCCCTCCCCTGATCCCCCGTCTCTTGTCAGAGTCGTAAAAAAGCTCAGAATGCAGAATAATAAACATCAGAAAAGGCTGTGATTTTTAATAACCTTTAAAATACACAAAAGCAAATTCCGCTCTGCTGAAATTACTTCGGCGGGGAAGCCAAGCGCCGCTACTAAGGGGGAAAACAAACAAACACAAACAGAGCAACACAGAAGGGAACTGACTACAACTATTAAAAGATTCAAAACATTACAGCCAACCAAATCAAATCACTAGACCAATTCTGGGTCAATAAAACAAAACTGCATCCAAAATTATTTTAATGGGGGAATTAATTGCATCATTAATATGCTTAGAGGTGCAAGCCAGACTGATTCACATCCGCGGAAAACATCAGCACCACACCCTGTATACACACACACAAATACACGCACAAATACACGCACTTATATACACTGAGCACTATGCATCTTATGAACTTTATATGAACCCTAATTTAAGTAGAAATGTTGGTTATCTACTACTTCTCACATTTTTACACAATTATCTGAACTTTCTCGTTACTCCAATTTAATTTCAGATTGTTTTTATTACGACTTATCATTGTTAAAGAAAAAATAAATCTCTCCATCCAGATAGAGTGAATCTGATTGTGATTGGACGGAGCAAAAACATAGCAGACATATGTAGCCTAGTATGAAGCGACTCAAGACTCAAGACTAGTGCAGAGACTCAAGAGAACCCAAGCTCTCAAAACCTCCCAACTAAGCTTCTTTATTATACAGCTCTGTAAATAAAATTAAGAAACCACTTCAGTTTCTGAATCAGTTTCTCTGATTTTGCTGTTTATAGGTTTATGTTTGAGTAAAATGAACATTGTTGTTTTATTCTATTAACTACGAAAAACATTTCTTCCAATTCTAAATACAAACATTGTCATTTAGAGCATTTATTTGCAGAAAATGAGAAATGACTGAAATAACAAAAAAAAAAGATGCAGAGCTTTCAGACCTCAAATAATGCAAAGAAAACAAGTTCATATTCATAAAGTTTTAAGAGTTCAGAAATCAATATTTGATTAAATAACCCTGGTTTTTAATCAGTTTTCATGCATCTTGGCATCATGTTCTCCTCCACCGGTCTTACACACTGCTTTTGGATAACTTTATGCTGCTTTACTCCTGGTGCAAAAAATTCAAGCAGTTCAGTTTGTTGGTTGGATGGCTTGTGATCATCCATCTTCCTCTTGATTATATTCCACAGATTTTCAATTTGGTAAAATTAAAGAAACTTATAATTGTTAAGTGGTTTCTTATTTTTTTCCAGAGCTGTATTTACATTGTACTAAAATACATTAATTTCCAATGGGTATAAATGCAGTTCATCAACATTAACATTTTAATTACATTATAGTCATTATGGCTTTAGAAAAATGTGTTTGTCTTGAAGAGGGGGGGGGGGGGGGGGGGTGCACAATAGGACTATCTCTCTCTCTTTCTTTATCTCTCTTTATCTCTTTCTCTTACTCTCTCTTTATCTCTCTATCTCTTTATCTCTCTTTATCTCTCTCTCTCTTTATTTCTTTATCTCTCTCTCGCTCTCTATTTATCTCTCTCTCACTTTTCTCTCTCTCGCTCTCTCTTTCTCTCTCTCTCTCTCTCTTTCCGTTTGTCTGTCTGTGTCTGTCTGCTTGGCTCTAAACCTTTCCGTTCTGCGTCTGGTTCAGTCTTTCTCTTTCTCTCTGTCTCCATCCATCCTGTCGTCTGTCTGCATGCCTCTTCTTTCCCTCGCTCAATATTTTTCCCCATCCAGTGTTCAATCTCTCCCCACCTCTCACTCACTCATCCTTCTCCTTCTTCTCTCTTCTCCCACACTTTCTCTCACAAGGTGCTTTTAAATCCAGATTAAAAACACATTTGTTTAGACTAGTCTGCGTCTGCAGCTGAAGGTCACGCCCCCTCTCATGGTCTATTGTTCGTAGCGGCTGCGGTCGTTTCGGTCAGTCGCTGTAATGTTCTTTGCAGGAGGAACGTCCTGCACTTTGCTTTGTTGTGACATTTTCACTGTAATGTTTGTTTTTCAGCGTTCGGAGAGTCCGGGGTGAAACGTATCACAGACAGTTAAACAGCTCCAGGCAGAACATGCTTGTGGTCGTCATCTCAAATCCCTGTAGCAACATCATCTGCAAATGTTGACGTTATTTAGACAAGATATTTCTGCAGACTGACTCTGAGGACTGTTGTCTAAAGCCCTGCAACTATGCGCGGGAGGTCGCAGGTTCAAAATTGACCCTGCTCCCTCCGGGTGGGTAGATGGCGCTCTCTCCCCACATCACTCCTAGGGTGATGTCTGTAGCACAGGGCATCTGTGAGCTGATGTATCGGAACCGAGTCGCTGCGCTTTCCCCCAAGCTTGCTGTGATGCTGCATCAGCAATGCTGCATCAGCAGCAGCTCAAAAAAAGAAGTGGTGTCTGGCTTCACATGTATCGGAGGAAGCATGTGTTGGTCTTCACCCTCCTGGTGTGTTGGGGCATTACTAATGATAGGGGGAGTCCTAATGAGTGGGTTGGGTAATTGGCTATGTAAATTGCGGAGAAAATCCAAAAAATTTGAAATAATAATAAAAAAAAATGCAGGGCCAGTATTGCTGATAGCGATACCAATACTTTTTTAATATTTTAAGCTTCATAGATCCAAAAGATCCAAAAAACCTAGGATAAAATTTCACCAAACTTTGATACGTGACAACAAAATACTTTATCACAATAAACATTTTTGTTTAGAAACAATGGAACAGGAACAAAACAAAGTTTGCCTTAACATTAGGAAAATATTTTTTTTTTTGAGGTAGGAAAGGAGAAATAAAACGAAAAAAATTCTCCTCTCACTAGACATCGTTTCTAGTTCTTTGTTTATTTATTTCTTTTTTCAAATAGAATTGTTCTTAGGAAAAACAATAAAAAAAATAAAGAATTGTCTTCCTTTCAGTGCAATTCTTTTTTTTCTTAAATGAACAAAGTGTAAAAAAAAAAAAGAGTATCAATCTTTTTACACGAGTATTGCTCAATACCAACTTCTACTTAAGTAAGGTAAAAAAAATATGTGTACTTCATTTCTTGATAACTCTGCACTGGACACTTACATAAATTAAAAAATCCCTAAATTGCAGAAGCAAAAAGTGAAATCTGAGTAACAATATATATATATATACATATATATATATATAAAACCAGACCAGTTTGTGACAGACTGTTTAAAAGGTTATTTGTCTACAAAACTACTGACAAGCTGTATATTTGTGTGTGTTTGTATATTTGTGTGTGTGTGTGTGTGTGTGGTATAAGTATGTCTCTCTGTTTGTGGGCTGAAAGTGTTGGCCGCCGCTCTCAGTCTTCATCTGGTTCTGATTCACACCCTCCTCTCCCTCACTGCCTGTGTGTGGATGTGTGCTGTGCAAAAAACTACTAAACTCCTGTATAGAAGATGTGCAGAAATCTTTTATACACGACCAGTCAAAAGTTTGGACAAACTTCTTCTCATTGCTGGAGCAGTATTAGCATTACCTGCTAACCACGCTAAGCACTAGCTCTTTCAACATTCAGACTTGAGTATATCAGACTGTAGCCTGGATGTCGGGTGGCATTTACCCACTAATTTAGCCACTAATGCTAATGCTGCTGAACCCAGCCTTAGTGGAAATCTGGAAATCTAAGCTTACTGTAAATAAACAGAAGCGCTTTACTCACCCAAACAAACAGGAGGTTTTCAGGAGAGAAATCTGTGTAGATTAACATCCAGCGCTCGTTTGACTTTAAAAGAAAATGTTTTTTTTTTTAGAATTAGAGTTTTGTTTTACAAAATTAAGCTTAGCTTTACTTTACGTAAGTACTTAAGTACTGCCGCCAGAGTGACCTGCTGAATGAGGAGCAAAACATGGCAACACCCCTGTTCCTTACTATAATCGCATTATCGCATAATGTGCCTTATAATTTGGTGCGCCTTATAGTACAAACAATACAGTAATATGGTCAATGTTTATCAAGTTACACATATACAAGCAGTGTGTAGCGAATGTGTAACGCAACATGCAAGACGTTGTAGAGGTTCCTAATGGTGTCCATCCTACGCAGCTTGAATACTCATGCACATCTTGGCTGCAGCAGCTGTACGTGGATGAGCATTGTCCTGTTGGATTTTTTGTGCACTGGAGTGTGCGTTCAGAATTCACAATGTTAAAAAACAACCTCAGTCACAATGTACATGTACATGTGTGAGTGTTCCCAAACCATCATTGGAGGTGAAACATGTAACAGCTCATGGTCAGTTTGCATACCGCTGTCCCATGACTATTGGCATGTCAGTGTATTATACAGCGCCGCAACAAAGAAGATAAAAGTGATTGGAGTAAAACTGCAGGATATGATTTATATACAGAATTATTAGTGATGAGTAAAGCTTTTTCCCTCTTTCTCTCCCTCTTTCTTCCTCTCTCTCTCTCTCTCTCTCTCTCTCTCTCTCTCTCTCTCTCCTCTGTCTGTCACTGCGTGAAATTGAACGTTGCTCTGTTCAATTGCCGTGAATGAGCATGAAATGGTAGATTTGTCTGAGCTTACACAACTCTAAAAGAACCCTGCCATCACACACACACACACACACACACACACACACACACACACACACACACACACACACACACACACACACACAGACATGAAAGAACGAAGAAAGGAGGGAGAGCAGTACAGGATGCAGAGAAAGAGAGAGAAAAAGAGAGAGACAGAGCAGGTTTGGGTGGAGGACAGTGCTCATCCAGCTGTGTCCTGGAACTGATGTGTCTATGAAGGAAGAAGAGCTACACACACACACACACACACACACACGTTTTCTTTCTCTCTCACTGGCGCACACACACACACACACACTGAGTCCTGCTTCTACACTAACTACTAACACATGCATGACTCTACCCAGCTCTCTCTTTCTCTCTCACACACTCACACACACACACACACACACACACCTACACAGCTACCTGCATAACCCATCACATTCCAAGCTGAGTAACAGAACTACAAATTGGTCATTTCCTGTTGGAAAATCACTCACTGACTACAAAAATAATGCGTTTAAAAATTAAAAATTTGGAATGGACTAAGATGTTATATGTGTTATGAGAGATAAAAAAAAAAGATTAATATCAGACAAAAGATCAACATTTCAGCTTTTATTTGCAGTATTTAGACCTGGATCTGATACACAGTTCAGAAGATACTGTAGCACCTTCTGTCTGAACCCACCCAATTTTTTTCTTGTGAGCAAAAATAATGGAACAGATGAACTTTTTGAAGTAAATTGAAGTGAATTAGACTTATTTAGTTTAATATTTAGTTGCCGTTCCTTCGCTTGCAGGAACTGCATCACGCCTGTGACCCACTAGCATTCTTCTTCTGTGATGCTTTTCCAGGTTGCAGTGGGTTGTGGGTCATCATTTTGCTATAATAATAATGGATCTTCCAATTAGTTTGGTTACATTTTCTTTAAATTCACAGACAAAATGTTTCTATAGACTTCTGAGATCATTAAACATCAATAAAGATTAATAAGCTGTCACAGAATAAGCCATGCAAACTTTAAGCCATGACACTACCTCCACTGTGTTTTAGAGATGAGCTGGTATTTTTTATTTTTTTGATCGTGAGCAGATTCTTTCTGTCTCCACACTTTAGCCTTTCATTACCACATTGGTAAATTGGTAAAAAAAATTGTCTCATCAAACCATAATCAGTTCACACATTTTTCTCCAGCCTGTACTTTTGTTTATTAAATCTTCTGCCGATTCTACAGCAGATTGTGATTCCTTCCCTCCTGCCCTCTGGAGGTTGTTGCTGATGTCACTAAAAGTTGTTTTAGGGTCTTTCACTACAGCACTCATAGTGTTCCCATTGTCATCAACTGCTGTTGGTTCCTTGGTCTTGATCTGTTCAACGCCTGTTACTTAGTACACCAGTGACGACTTTCTTCTTTAGGACATTTCAAACTGTTGTTCTGGCTATGAACAATATTTAATGACTCTGATTTTTCATCAGAGGTGGAAAAAGTACTGAAAAATTGTAATTAAGTAAAATTACCTTTACTTTGCTAAAATTCTACTCAAGTAAAAGTAAAAGTACCCATCTAAAAATCTACTCGAGTAATAGTAAAAAAAATACTCTGTTTAAAATGTACTTTGAGTAAAAGTTACATAGTTACTTTTAAGTATTTGATGTAAAAAAAGTACAACAATCATAAATTAAATAATTATTCAATTAAATAATTTGGACCTTTCAGGCAGTATTTGTTCAGACCCCCCTAAAAAAACATTTTCAAGAACAAGTGGCATAGGTTTCTATAATCCATTTTTTATTTACTGTTAAAAAGTTAAAAGGTTATGGTCATATAGGTGACTGTAAACCGTAGTTTTATAGTTTTACAGTTTTTATTTTTTAACTTGCCATTGCTGTGCTTTAACTGCATTATTTACATGTTTTTTTATACATCCAAGCAGATGTTCCTAACAAAAACTAAATTATGAATTATTATGAAAAACATGAAAACATACAAAAAACTGTTGTTCGACTCATGCGCAGTGCCGTAAAGAAGCACATATTGATGGGTAGCATAACTCGACAGAACACCGGTTCCCCCAAACCGCTCACACAGACCCCAGTCTACACTGATTCACTGATTTCTCTCCCGCTAACCGTAATAAACACTACATGGAGAAGTTCAGCTGCGCTGCCATGGAGAACAAAACTCTTTTTTTTTATTCAGACAATTTGCTTTTTTCCCCCCAGCATTTAATTTTTTTACTCAGTAATGGGGAGTAATGGGGTTTTCCAATGTAGTGAAGTAAACTACTTGTGTCAAAAAGTAACTGAGTAAAAGTAAAATGACCTATTTTAAAAGCTACTTTAAAAATGACAAATTACTCATAAAATCTACTCAATTACAGTAATGTAAGTAAATGTAATTACTTTCCACCTCTGTTTTTCATCCAAAGTCAGATCTCTGTTTTCATGCAGGTACAATTACTGATTTCACACCTGCTCAACTGAACCGCACCAAGAGTACAAACAAACCAGAGTCAGATTTAACTGGATTAAACAGTGCTGGTGCAAACGCTCTTAGATTTGGTGGAGTTCTCCTTTAGAAAACTGCTCTGTTCATTCCTGCACTGCTCTGCTCCTGTCTCAGCTGCTATTTGCTCAATGTAAAGAGAGCCCAATCAGAGTGATGTGTGTTACATCCTGGATACGAACCCCTCACACACACACACACACACACACACACACACACACACACACACACACACACGCAGTTTAATAACAGCCCCAGTGTTTGCTCTGGGCTGAGAACTTTCAGGAGCTCATGTCGTGTTTGAGCTTTAACAAAGCTCTCACCTCTCTTTACTTTCCTCTCTTTGTTCAACTCCTTCATCCCTCCTTCCTCCTCTTCTCCTCCTCCTCACCCGACATTCTCACCCAACCCCATCTCTTTCACTTTTCTCAGACCTGGAGTTCTCTCACTTTTCCACATTACACTATAAAAGAGGGAGAGAATATATAGATAAAGAGAAAAAATGAAGAAGAGAGAGAAAAAGACAGAGAGGTACAGAGTATAAAGAGGGAAAAGAGAAAGAAGACAGAGTAGAGCAGGAGAAATATATACATATATACTAAGAAAAATGCAAATATGAGAAATTAAAGAATGAAGAAAGTGAAGAGTGAAGCAGCCAAAAAGAGAAAAAAAGAAGATATAGATATAAAAAGAGAAAAAAGAGAACAAAAGAAAAAACAGAGGGATGTAAAAAATGAAAAATAAAAGTAAGTGCGAACAAAAAAAAAGAGAAATGAGATTAAAAGGAGGCAGAGGGAAAATGAAAAGGAAAGAAAAAAGGTAAGAAAAGAAAGAAAGAAAGAAAGAAAAAAAGAAGAGACTGAAAAGAGAGACAGTTAAAAAAGAAAGAAAGAAAGAAGAGACTGAAAAGAGAGAGTAAATCGAAAAAACAGAAAGAAAGAGGAGGAATGAGAGAAAGAAAAAAGAAGACTGAAAAGAGAGACACATAAAACCAAAAGAAAGAAAGAAAGAAAAGAGAGACAGAGAAAACTATTCAGTGCTTTTGGGATGATCTGGGCAGTTGGAGACTGAAGAAAGAGATTGATAAAACAGAGATAAAGAAAGAAAGAAAGAAAGAAAGAAAGAAAGAAAGAAAGAAAGAAAGAAAGAAAGAAAGAAAGAAAGAAGGAAGAGACTGAAAAGAGAGTAACCCGAGAAAACAGAAAGAAAGAGGAGGAATGAGAGAAAGAAAAAAAGAAGACTGAAAAGAGAGACACATAAAACCGAAAGAAAGAAAGAAAGAAAGAAAAGAGAGACAGAGAAAACTATTCAGTGCTTTTGGGATGATCTGGGCAGTTGGAGACTGAAGAAAGAGATTGATAAAACAGAAAGAAAGAAAGAAAGAAAGAAAGAAAGAAAGAAAGAAAGAAAGAAAGAAGAGACTGAAAAGAGAGTAAACCAAGAAAACAGAAAGAAAGAGGAGGAACGAGAGAAAGAAAAAAAGAAGACTGAAAAGAGAGACACATAAGAAAGAAAGAAAGAAAGAAAGAAGAGACTGAAAAGAGAGTAAACCAAGAAAACAGAAAGAAAGAGGAGGAATGAGAGAAAGAAAAAAAGAAGACTGAAAAGAGAGACACATAAGAAAGAAAGAAAGAAAGAAAGAAAGAAAGGAAGGAAGAAAGTGCTTTTGGGATGAACTGGGCAGTTGGGGATACCTCAGGCAGACCCTGATCTCTTCTGTGTACAGTAGAGACAGTTACTCCAACAAAAGCAGGATAAAATCATTTTAATGACTTTAATTTCAGAAGAAAGCAGCTTTCCCAATATTTTAAGCGTTTAGGGAAAAACAGTACATTTATATTTTGCTTGGACTCTTGCTTCAAACCCCAGACAGAAATCATCAGGCTCTGAGTCAGAATCTGATTCTTACGTTCTGTCGCTCTATAAGGAAGATCCACTGATGGCACACCGAGGGCCTGTGAAAATATTTGGCAGCTGGCTGTAGCTGGAGGAATCACTGGCTGGTTTTGAAAGGTTTCAGCGATGCTTTTACAGTGTCTGTTGGGTTACGGGGTTACCTGTAAAGGAAGGGAAATTACGAGACGTTTCGGGAGCAGTCTGGGCTCATCCTGCTCTCAGCAGGGTATCGACGGTCTGCTCGGGTCCAGGCTTTGGACTCCTCTCGTCACGAACCTCCGGCCCTCAGCGGAGGAGCAGCAGAGCTCTGAACAGAGGATTACAGGAGATTATAGAAGAAAAAGAAGAGCTGATCATATGGAAATGTTTTGAGACACTCAAAATAACATGGCAAGAACTGACAGCAGACATGCTAAGAACAGAGAGAGAGAGAGAGAGAGAGAGAGAGAGGGTGAGTGTTACAGAAATGCAGACAGGTAGTAGATACAAGATAGACAAACAGGTAGGCAGATAGTAAGAAGGCAAAGAGACAGACAGACAAAGAGAAAGGCAGGCAGAGAGATGGATGGACAGACAGACAGACATGCAAAAAGACAGCTAAGTAGAAAGACAGCTACAAAGGCAAAACGACAGACAAATAGTTAGCCACATAGACAGACAGCTACACAGGTAGAGAGACAGGGAAATAGACAAACAAATAGTTAAATAGATAGCTAGACAGGTGGACAGACAGATAAACAGACAAGTAGGTAGCTTAGTAGACAGACAACAGACAGATAGATAAATAGATAGATAGATAGATAGATAGATAGATAGATAGATAGATAGATAGATAGATAGATAGATAGATAGATAGATAGATGGGTAAAGAGACAGACAAATAGGTAGCCAAGTAATTAAACATCTAGACAGGCAGGCAGATAGACAAATGAGTGGAAATATATATCAAAAGAGAGACAGACAGAGAGAAAGACAAACAGGTAGGCACACAGTATGAACGGCAAAAAGACAGACAGAGGGATGGATGGATGGATGACAGCTGACGGACATAGATAGATAGATAGATAGATAGATAGATAGATAGATAGATAGATAGATAGATAGATAGATAGATAGATAGATAGATCTATCCTCCTGTTAGATAGAGTGGCAAGCAGACAAGTAGTCAGATGGACAAACAAGTAGGCAGACAAATAGAAAAGCAAAGAGACAGACAGATAGACAGACACAAAATTAGAGAGGCAGAGAAATGGATGGATAGACAGACAAAAAGACAGCTAAGTAGAGAAACAGCTACACAGGCAGAACAACAAGCAAATAGACAATATGGTGGAATTGCTTGACAGGAAGACAGACAAAGAGACAGACAAGAGACAGGTAGACAGACAGACAGACAGATAGATAGATAGATAGATAGATAGATAGATAGATAGATAGATAGATAGATAGATAGATAGATAGATATCCTCCTGTTAGATAGAGTGGCAAGCAGACAAGTAGTGAGTCAGACACAAAATAAGAGAGGCAGAGAGATGGATGGATAGACAGACAGACTAAAAGACAACTAAGTAGAAAAACACCTATACAGGCAGACAGGTAGGCAGGGAATTGGGTGGAATTGCATGACAGGAAGACAGACAGAGAGACAGACAAGAGACAGGTATCTAAGTAGACAGACAGACAGATAGATCTTCATGGCAATGGTTCAATATCTTGTGCACGTGTCAGACTGTAGCTCAAATGAGCCAAAACCTTTAGCGTTCATCATTGTTCTGCCTCATTAAACACACCTGATTCAGCTCATCAGATCATATCAAAGCTCAGAATCAGAGGGAATCAGTGATCTCTGCAGAGCTGTGGGCTGGAGGAGCTCAGTCTGACAGGCCTGATTTAGTCTAAAGCCTCACCAGAGTCTAGAGGCTTTACCGCACTGGATCACTGCTAATACTCTACGCTTCAGACCGAATGCTGGATTAGCTGGGGTCTACAGACTTGTGGACTTTTGTACTTGTAGAGCGGTGTGTGTTAATGTAATCACGTCTTTTTCCAAGACATTCCGCATATTTATCCCACTATAAATGGGCAACTAAAGGGTATTTTTAACGGTCTAGAGAAATGGAGATTTTTCCACATATCTTTACTGGTCTGAGGTTTTATAAATCGTTGAGTGGGATTAGATGCACTTCATAATCTGATTACTGAAGAACATCAACAATCTGAGCATAACGGGAAAACTCACAACCCACAAAATGATCATACATCAGATAAAAGTTGACTTTTATTAAAACTCTCCAGTTTTAGCATCACCCTGAACATGTTTAGAGTTCTTAGTTGAGGAATCTCAACTAGATAGATGGATAGACCGATGGATGGATGGATGGATGGATGGATGGATGGATGGATGGATGGATGGAGAAACAGCTACACAGGCAGACAGACAGACAAACATACAGACAAATAGGTAGCCAAGTAATTAGACAGCTAGACAGGCAGGCAGATAGACACATGGGTGGAAAGATATATTGAAAGACAGACAAACAGGGAGACACACAGTATGAAAGGCATAGAGACAGACAGACGGATGGATGGATGGATGGGTGGATGGACGGAGTATATAGACAGCTGACGGACATAGATAGATAGATAGATAGATAGATAGATAGATAGATAGATAGATAGATAGATAGATAGACAGGCAAGCAGACAAGTAGTCAGATGGACAAACAGTAGGCAGAAAAATAGAAAAGCAAAGAGACAGACAGATAGACAGACACAAAATTAGAGAGGCAGAGAAATTGCTGGATAGAGAGACAGACAAAAAGACAGCTAAGTAGAAAAACAGCTACGAAGGCAGACAGGCAGGCTGATAGACAATTGGGTGGAATTGCTTGACAGGAAGACAGACAGAGAGACAGACAGGAAGGTATCTCCAAATAATACTCCAAAAAGAGAAGAAAGCAACAGGAATGGTTTTATGCAACTACAGGCAATCTCTGTATGTGTGGCTTTGTGTGTGTGGCTTTGTGTGTGTGGCTTTGTATGTGTGTGTGTGTGGTTGAAGGAAAACACAGCCACCCCACTGCTGCACCTGTGCCCACCGCATGCTTCCAGTGATGCCCCTGACCACTCCAAAAGATATGGAATGGTTTCCAGCTGGGTCCGCACATGTTCCCAAACACTGCAAGCATCTTTCCTTTCTGTTCCATTTCCAAACGAAAAGAAAATGATGAAAAAAAAGATGAAATAGGTTGTGTTTCCACTACAGCGCTGTAAAAAGAAGAAGCTTCAGATGACATTCAGATGGCTACTGGGTGTAGAAGTGGCATTGAAGCAAATAGAATGAAGAGAAATAGAAAGAGAGCTGAAATTTCTGTGCTTTATTGCCAATGATAGATCTGGGAGTGCAAACACACTAGACAGTTATGGGAGAATCTATGTAATGGAAACCTATAAAAAAAAGCCACTAAAAAGCTATACTACTTCGAGGGTACTGAGAGGTCAAGTGGTCCAAAATGCTGCCACTATGATCAAGAGATCGCTGGTTCGAATCCCAGTCATGCGGCTTATCATCAGCTGCCGGAGCCCCGAGAGAGCACAATTGGCTTTGCTCTATCTTTGGGTGGGTACAGTAGATGGTGCTCTTTCCACTCATCACTCCAAAGGTGATGTCGATCAGCACAAGGCTGCGCCTGTGAGCTGATGTATCAGAACCAAGTCGCTGCGCTTTCCTCCGAGCATTAGCGCTGTAATGCTACTCGCTAATGCTGCATTAGCTTTATCTATAGGAACCACAATTTCTTCAGTCACCGCCTACTAATGCTAATAGGATAATCGCAACTTACGGGATTGATGAATCATAATTTATTTGAAAAATGATATGTGATATTTGTGTGTTTTTTTTTAACCCTTAAACACATTTTTTGGGCCTTTTCAAATACCTAGCAAAAATTTGGTGTATGAAAAAAAAAAACACTTTTCTCTCTCTCTCGCTCCTTTTTTTCCCTCTATTCTCCATCAAGGTGCTTCGCGATGCTCATTGCTACCATACACCCCAATGACAGACTTTTTTTTCATGCCTTGTGCCTGCTTCATTTAAATAGCAATGGTGCTTGTGAATATTTCTACACCCACAAGTGTGGTAGCATCGAAATGAGGTGTGAATTAGTACATGCCTTTTTTGATCTGCATACTTGAAGGCATACTTTTCCCAACGTTATGATAGCAAAGACACACTGACATGCTCTAAAAATCAAGTTGTGTGGTGTGCAGTTGATGGCTTGGGTATTTATTACTAAAATACGGCCCTCAGTTTCTCTCTTTCTCTGTTTTTCACTTTATTTCTCTCCCTCTCTCTTTCTCTCTCTCTTTCTTTCTTTCACTTCTCTGATCTCTAATGAGATTTTGGATGCAATGAGCAGGTCTGGAGGCTGGCTCTCTGTTCTGTGTTCAATCGCAGGCTGTGGGTACCCCCCACTGCACACACACACACACACACACACAAAGACAGAGAGAGAGAGAGAGAGAAAGAGAGAGAAAAAACAAACATTATTTTTGTGAAGTTCATTTAAGAATCACAGTCTGACCTGCCAACCCCACCAAAACTGAGGAACCTAAAAGGAACCACCAAACATCTCCAGATTTCATACCTTAACACCACAACTCCACCCCCCTTCCTGTCTTCCTCCTACTCCTCCAGCTCTGTTCTCTCAAATCCCTGGCTCCTTGACCTCCTACTCCTCCCTTCATCTTCCTCATATCCTCTTTGCTTAAAGTTGAGGTTGCCATGTTTGGAGAAACTTCAGCATTTTCTGGCCACACTTCAGAGACAAGGCCTTTTGAGGAGGTTGCCAGATCACCCGCATTGACAGGGCAGTGCCCACCGCGGCTCTTTACCTCAGCTTTTTGGCATCCCCCGGAGGAATTAGTTTATTTTTTTTTAAGTGCGGTTCTAGAGCACTCACTCACACTTCACGTCTGCAGAAATGGGTCAGATGGAGATGGCGATCAATGCAGATGATTGATTTGAGTTTGAGTTTACTGGGTGACCAGCTTCAGTGGGCACTGGGAGAAAATTATTTTAAATGAATAGGATGCTCTGGAGCTGATTAACATATGATGGTACCTATTGGTATCACGCCTACTGCCAGGTGTCAGCTAGAAGAGTATGAAGCTTCCCACCATCTCCACCGGTCTTTCATACTGCTTTTGGGTGAACTGGGTCACTCCTGGCAAAAAATAAATAAATAAAGCAGTACAGCTTTTTTGATAGCTTCATCATTCGTGATCATTCATCTTCCTCTTGATAACTTTCCAGAGGTTTTCAATGGGGGTTTATGTTTGGAGATTGTCCATAAACCGCATGTGACCTACAAAAAGAATGGCAAATGGCAGCATTTAGAGGTTGTTCTTTCTGCAAAAGGAGCATCTACTAAATAATGCATAAATAGTACTACATATTTTTTTTCTGTTGGGGAGCACAAAATTATGCAATGAAATTCTGTAATTTCATTTACAGAATTATTGCACGCTTTCTGTATATCCTATTCATGTTAGTTCACTTCTCAAATGTTGTGATTGTCTGCAATTTGATATATTTAACTTAAATTGCTGATCCAAACAACTAATGACTTAAAAAAGAAAATTATGAACATTATCAGGGGTGCCTATACTTTTTCATACCCTGTACATGGTAAAAAAAAATGGACAATGGGTGGTCATACTGTTGGACAATGAAACTGAAACACCTGGTTTTAGAGCACAATCATTTATTGTGGTGACGGACAGTTCTGGTGGAAACAGGAGAGTTGAGCTGCACATTGAATTCTGCCGTGATTTGATCAGCCATGGTTTTATCTTTTTTGGATACAATCCGGGTTAGCACCCGAACATCCCTTTCAGACAGCTTCCTCTTACAGCGTCCACAGTTAATCCTGTTGGATGTGGTTGGTCCTTCTTGGTGGTATGCTGACATTATCCTGGATACTGTGTCTCTTGATGCATCACAAAGACTTGCTGTCTTGGTCACAGATGCGCCAGCAAGACGTGCACCAACAATTTGTCCTCCAACTCTGGTATGTCACACATAATGTTGAGTGCATTGCAATATTTTGAGCAAAACTGTGCTCTTACCCTGCTAATTGAACCTTCACACTCTTACTGATCTTACTGCTGCAATAATGAGCAATTAATGAAGATTGGCCAGCAGGCTGCTCCAATTTCATTGTCCAACCCCTGTAGATTACATAGTAGTATAATAGCACACCTGATACAGCAGGTGTGCACAGATAATTACTTGCGTTTTTTTGACTACACTTCTTGGAGCCCAAGTATAGCTGAAGATACTGACCCTGAACTGAACTAAACTCACTAGCAGATCCAGCTTGAACTCAACTCTTATAGGTTTGGCAGTGTTTGTTGTGTGGGGTGAGTGTGTGTGTTTGACGTTACGGTTAGTGATCAGTGTGGTGGGGGCACTTATTTATTTTATTAAAGGTATTTGAGGGAGTTGGTTTCCAGAGATCTGCCCCTGCGCCAAACCGGTAATCCCTAAATGGGTCTTGTTGAAACCTGCTGTAGAACCAGAGAACTCTCCGGTTCCTCCATCCAGCTCCTCTCCCACCCTCCCCCTCCACCACCTGCTGGCTCCACCACCATTCCCCCATTAGATACTTCTCTCAATCTCGCGTGTGCTGTTTTATTGTTCTCATTCTTCTTCTCGCCGTGTGATGTTGGGCTGTTGGGCTGTTGGCTGTGTCGGCGCAGATGTGCATTGGCTCAGAATAGGGGGCTTATCCCAGGGGGCATCGTGCCATGCCATGCCCTCTCCAAACAGAGACCTCTTAACTCCTTCCACAAACCACTTCAAACATCAGAATCGCTTCTTAATTTATACACAGAGGCACAAATAATGAGAGCAAACTATTACTAAATAACAGTAAATAACAGGTTATACTCAGAAATCGCTCGCTGGGATCTCTAAAACATTTTAAACATGTAGTTTTTGATTACTTTCAGAAAGCCTGTGAGTTTTTTTTTATTAGTTATTCTTTTATTCTTATTTTAATTTTTTAATATTTATTTATTTATTTATTATTATCATCATATCATTTCTTATCATTCTTAACATTTTACTTTTCTTTTACTCTTATCTTTTTACTTATTTTGTATTTTATAAATTCTTTACTTTTAATGTGTCAATTTGTTTTTTTATATTATTTTAGAATGTTCTGTTTTACATATATTACATATATGTTTTATTCATATATATATATATATATATATATATATATATATATATATATATATGTGTGTGTGTGTGTGTAAATTAATTCTAAAGTCATTCAAACTATGCTGTGCTGAACTTGTCAAAAGTTAATTACTTAAATGTCTTGCTTATTCTCTTTATTTGTTTGAGAGCCTCAGTTGTAAAGTTGTGAAGAGGTAGAGTTGGTTTATGTTTATCCGTTCTAGTGTTAAATACAGTGATCTTCTGGTGTACTGCTGGATACTGCTGAACATGTTCCAGTCTGGTTGTATACTGCTGTCACTTTCACTGTAACTAGTTGGAGAGGCCTCCTTGAGGGGGATTCTGATCATTCTGATGTGTTGTTGTATTTTCCTCACCCTGCCCACTGCACTGCTACAGGGCACGTGATTGGCTGTGACAGAAATTTAAAGGGGTGCTCACACAGTTTGTCATTGCATTCAATTTATAACCAGTCGTTGTCTGGGTAGCCCAGGCCAGCTTGGGGCCCAAGGCAATTGCTTGGTTTGCCTGTCCTGTTGCAAAAGGCCTGTTCATCAGTATCTCCCCAGGAAAGGAAGATCAAGAGTTGCCTCTGTTGTACAGGATATAATAAGTTTCACAAGTTAACAGCACTCCAGATAAGCACCCAATCTAAATGCTTTATATGTCGTATTTTGGTTCGTTTAACATTTTAAACAAGATTACTACATGGTTCCTTATGTGTTTCTTCATAGTTTGGATGATATTATTATTCATGTATAATGTAGAAAACTAATTAAAAAATACAATTGAATTGAATAAGTAGTTATGTCCAAAGTTTTGGACATGCAGTGCATTTTGTATTTAAAATGTTCACACACACACACACTCACATGTCCTCATTCCCTCCCTCTTCGTAAATCTTGCAGGCAATTACAGTGAAAGGGCAGGCAAGGGCTGAGGCCCCGGTCAGAGTACAGGAACGTAATCAACAGCACAAATCAACTGATCGGCCAACCCCAACCCCCACACCCCCCCACCCCCAACGACTGACCTGTCAGAACTCAAGAGAGAAATTTAATCCACCATTGCTTCCAATCAGCGCTCATTCCAATCATGCTCAACGGTAATCGACAGCCGAAGCTGGGACGGTCAGCCAATCGCGTGCCCTGTAGCAGTGCAGTGGGCAGGGTCAGTAAAGACTGTTAACCCCGGCACTCGGGGACAGCTGCAGAGTGACCGTGCGTTAGCGTTAGCCGCTAGCCACCATAAATCCTCTCTGAAGAGGGTTTACTTTAGTTTTAATGGGAGCTGTAAATTCTCGACACTTGGGATGTTATCGAGAAACAGAGAGAAAGAGAGAGAGAAAGAGAGAGAAAGAGAGTGGGAAAGAAAGAGAGAGAGAGAGAGAGAGAGAGAGAGAGAGAGAGAGAGAGAGAGAGAGAGGGAGTACATGTAATGGGTAGATCTGCAGCTACCACTTTAAAATAAGGCGCCTATAAAAGGGTTATATAAAGGGTCTATAAATAATCTATGAGGGAGTTTATTAATGGTTAATAATTAGGTTGTAAATACTTTATAAACCATTAATAATTAGTAACAGCACAAAAAGAAAGTCGGTTTAGTTATCTAATGTTATTTTATATTATACATCATATACACCTGGGTAGTTAAAGTTAATAACAGATATTTATTAACAAATATATTAACCACTGTTAACTGATGGAACAGACAATGTAAGATCAACATCCAGATATATCTGGGGCTTAACAGAATAAATGAACGTAAAATCAATCTATTTGTCAAACAACAAGCCATAGTTGTCCTTTCTATGTGTTATAACTGCTTATTACTGGTTTATAAAGTATTTACAACCTGGTTAATAGCATTAATAAACTCATTTTTAAACTATTCATAAACACTCTTTGTAAAGAAGCCTTCATGAAGGCATCTAAAATCTGATTTTATTATACCCTGTTGAAAATTCCTGCTCAAAAGCAGCTCAATAACTGTTTTAATTTTGATGGTTTTCTTGATGGTCAAGGTTAAAAATATGGTTAAAAAATAGTTAACCAGTTTAACACTTGATGAGCATAGCATATTTTGTTGTGCTTGATTGTTTTACTGGTTTACCACCAATCAAGGTGGTTGTCAAATATGGCAAGTACAACCAAGTTGGTTGACCAGCATGACCAGCTTGGTCTAATGCTGGTAATGCTGGTTGACCAGCTTGGTCATATTGGTGAATCATCGTGACCATACTGAACATATTAGTCATCGACCATGGTCTTATTGGTCAGATAGCTTGGTCATGCTTATTGGTTAAGCTTGTCATACCATATGCTTGGTTCACCACCTTCGTTCTTACTTGTCAATCAGCTTATTCTGTTTAACCCACTGTTTAACCACAATGGTCATGGCGGTCAACCAGCTTGTTCTTGCTTGATATTCTAGATAAACCTTATTGGCTGTATTGATCAACCACATGGGTGATGGTGGTCTTACTGGTTAACCACCTTGGTTGTACTGGTCAACGAGATTGGCTATCATGCAAGTTTATCAGCTAGGAGCTAAGCCAAACCAACCCAACCAAAAATATGCCAAATGCTGGTACAGAACTCTCGTTTTGTTTTTTGTTTTTTTCTGCAAATGCTTTTTCACTTTCCCGTCTAATATTCATGGTCTCTCTCTCTATCTCTCTCTCTCTCTCTCTCTCTCTCTCTCTCTCTCTGTAGGTGCTGTTTGCTCTGAATCAGACGTTGAGGCAGCATGAGGGCGTGCGAGAGGGCAGCACACAGGGCCAGAGTGCATTCAGCACTGAGGATCTCATCACACACTACAACTGTGGAGACCTGAGCTCCATCATCTTCAACCACGACACCTCACAGGTACACACACATGCATACTCACACTGTAAGCCCAGATAAGTTGAATTTACGTTAAAAAATTGAGGGCAGCAGTTGCCCTAAAAAAGTTGGGTAAAGTAATGGGTAATGAAAACATGAGTTAGCATAACTTAGAACATCAAGTTACTACAACTAAATGGGAAGTTGATTTAACTTTTTTATTTTTTTTATACTGTAAGACCGGATAAGTTGAGTTACTTAACTTTTTTTTTATGTTTATGTGCCCACAAATGTTCAACTAACTCAAAAAAGTTGAGTATTGTTTAGAAAAATCCAATTTTAAGTAAAACAGACTTAAATCATTTGAGTTCAAACAACGTATGGGTTTACAGTGCATTTGTAGACACATGGCCTATTAAGCCACATACATATATAAGTGTGTGAATCAATAAACATTTTAATAGCAAGACTAGCGACGCAAGTGTTGTTGTATAGAATAAATAACTGAGGACACATCATTTGTTTCAGATAAATATGGGTTGATTTCATACACTGACAAAAGAGAATTGTTGGACCAACTTAAAAAAATTACTTCAATTGGTAACACATAAATAAATTAAGTTTTTACAAATTAAGTAAACAAGTTAGATCAACACAATTCCTTTAAGTTAGCTCAACTTAATTATTTGATTACTTTCAAGTTGACAGTTTTCATTATCTCAACTTAAATTAAAGGCAAATCAACTTAAATTATCCAGTTTATCCAACTTAATTACGTGCTTCATAATTTTAAAGTACAATGTAAAACATTTCAAGTTGTTTAAACTCAGCAATATAAGTTCTCCTGCTGCCTTAAAAGGCTGAGTTAACTCAATGTGGTATTCTCAACATATTTGGTATATTATTATTTAACTGCAAATACTGACAGTATAATACTGGAGTAAACTCAGCAAAGAGTGAACTCTGTAGCTCAAAGCCAGCATACTGTGATCACCAGGAACACAGAATAAAGTTAATGTGCTCTTACAGCCCACAAACACTGAGGCCTGGCAATCAAATTATATTATAATATTGCACGCCTAGGATAAGGTAGCTTTGGGCAACAGACAACACAAAGATGGTAAGTAAGGAAGAGGCCACACCCAATATGCAGATATATGGTGCCAGGAGCCTATAGGAAAGCTGCATGAACCAACACTCTAGAAAGAGCATTGACACAGGTAGTGACTAAAAGTTGGTTCAAATCACATTTTTTCATTGGTTCAACCAACATTTTTAAGTTTTCAGGTTGAAGTTCTCTGAACTCATTTTATTGAGTTATACTGGCCGATAAGTTCACTCCACTTAATAATATTAGTTTCCACTGACTAAAACACAGAATCACTTCTTAGAGTGTAAAATGCTTAATTAGTTATTAGTAATCTGTTTTACTGCACTGCCACCTGAGGACCTGAAGATCACCAGCATCCAAAATACTGGCCACTGACCATAGGGGTTTCTCTAGGCTAGATCTGAATTCATGTCATTCATGTTACATCAATATGGAAGGACAACATGGAAACTGTGGACATTAAAACATTGGATCCATGATTTCTGGGGTTAAGACCACCAGACCACCATTTAAAGCCCTAATCCACACCAGTAGCTTTATTCCCCCATTCTACAGTGCTGAGTGGAGTATAAGAGCTAGTTACTAGTATATGGGGGAGGGGCTAACAGGCAGAGATTAAGGCAAATATAACAGCGAATGCATTATGCTAATTTATCTTACTACGACAAGACAGGAAACCCCAGTAAAGAGCCCGGTGCATGTGTGTTTGTTCTGTATGATGCGAACTGGGTCTGCACAACATCACCAATTCACTTTTATACTGTGTGTGTCAGGCGCCAAGGTCTGGAAGAAAGAGAGAGAGAGAGAGAGAAAGAGGGAAAGCGAGAGAAAGAGAGAGGTCCTATACGAGAATGTTTGGATGCTAACTTAAATAGCATAGCAGCTCATCTGTCTTACACACCACACACATAGCTCTCAGTGTACTTGAGTTTTATTGTGATAATGCACAGCCCTGTCAGGAATCTCTCTCTCTGATAAACACACACTCACACAGATACACACACACACACACACACACACACAAACATACACACACACTTCTTAAAGACATTCCAGAGATGCACATTGCTTCCCTGCCTCCCTTTTAAGTCTTTAAGTTGTTCTCTCTCTTTCTCTCTCTCTCTTTTAGCTCCCTCATTTCATCAACAGCACTCTGCTGGATCACGAACGCTCCACAGCTCAGCAGATAGACAGTTACCTCCGTCAGGAGCTGATCTACAAGCGGAATGAGCGAATGGCACGCCGCATTTCAGCTCTGCTTCAAACCAGTCCATCCCAGAGCTTCTTCTTCGCTTTCGGTGCAGGTAGGTCCCACTCGACTGTGTCCCAATCCACTCACGGCTCCCAGCCACATTCCAAACCACTCGTGTCGCCTGGACGCATCCCAATCCACTCATGGCTCCCGGCCACATTCCAAACCACTCGTGGCGCCCGGCCTTCCCAACCCACTGTCGGCTCCCAGATGCATCCCAAACCTCTCCCAGCTCACAGACATGTTTCAAACCACTCATTTTTGCCATCTTTCCCAAACCACTATCAGCTCCCAGCTTTCCTAGCCTACTGTCTGCTCTGGGCTGACTCCCAGTCCCACTGTTAGAGGCATCCCAGTCCACTCACAGCTGCCAGCCTTCCAGTACCTTTCAAGTTCCAGTCCTCAACTGGCTCTTGGTCTTCCACTAAAGACTAAAGACAATGCCTAACTTCAGTAACTGGTCCTAGTCACGCTAATGGCTCATGTCCCAATCCAATCCCAACTCACAGTCTTTCCAGTTTGCCACCAGCTCTTGGTCATGTCCCATTCTTGTCACAGCTTCCAAGCCTCTTAGTCCATTAATTGCATTTACATGCCACCTCTAGAGTCTGATCATGTGACAGTCCATTTTTCTACTACCAACCACCAACCTTCTTAGTCCAATACCATCTCTTGCTGATGTTCTAGTCTAGTACGAGATCTTGGAGTCCCAGTCCAAGCCAAATTCTAAACCATTTACTGTATATCTCTAGGCCTTCCAAATCCACTGTCAGCTCTAAGTTGCCTCCCAGTGCCCTAATGGCTGCCAGCTTCCCTAGTCCAATACTGTTCTTCCTCGTAGTCCAGTTCACTCACAGCTCCTAGACTCACCAAGCCACTAAAGACTCTTGGTCACATCCCATTCAACTCATAGTTCCAAGTTTTCTAGTCTATTACCTGCATTTGCTCTTTCTCAATCTCGTTTAGCAGTATGGCTCTAGAAGGCATCTGAATCCACTCGTGACTCCTAGCCTTCCCAGTCCACTAGTGGTTCTCGGTCATGTCCTAATCCACTGACATTCCCCAGCCTTCCCAGTCCGCTATCTGCTCTCAGCCTTCCCAGTCCCCTAATGGCTCTCAGCTTTCACAATCTACTGTAGACCTCAGGATGCATCTGAATCCACTCATGATTCCTTCCCGGTTCACTACCTGCTCTTGGTAATGTCTGAATCCACTGACAGTTCCCAGCATTCCCAGTCTTTACAGCCTGTTCTCAGTCTTCCCCATCTCCTAATAGCTCACATTCTCCTAAACATTCTGTTCAGACTCAAACAAATCCACTTATTCTTCCCATTCTCTGCAATTAATTAATGGTCTAGGCACAACTAACAACCACAGCCCATTCTGGTCACGGCCCTCTTACCTGCATTATAATGATTTTTTTACCCAACCTTCGTTTTGCAATTTTGAGAACGCACTTTTTTACCTTTACTTTATATATTTATTCTCATATCTATATCTCTTATGTTATTGCTGCTCTGTGTGCCTTCAATTGCCCCCCCGGGGATGAATAAAGTTTTCTGAATCTGAGTCTTTTTTTAAATATCTACGAAATCTAAAAATAATGTTTTTATTATTGGATGAGCTGGTTATTTTAGACTAACTAAAAGTAGAAAAATAAAAAAAATGGACAGTCAGTCCTCATGGATTTCTTTTACTTTTTACGTTTTTAAACTATAACTATAAGCTATCAGCTAACAGCTAACAGAGGGCTGTCATAACTGCTAGAATTTAAAGCAGCATTTTCCAGCATTACGTATAAATGCTCCTCAGCCCCCCCTTTAGTTGGGAAGTGTATTTCACTTTTACAAAACATTCATTAGTTTTCTGTGAGTGAGTTGAGAGGGTATTTTCTTATTATATGATTCTATGAGCTAATTGGATGTCTCCCTTATTATGACATCACAACAAGGAAACCCCCAATAAACCCATCAACTGCCACCAGAACCCCACCAACTAGATCAGTTGAAGATATACCATCTTGGTCTGCTGGTTGAGAACCTCAGCATGAGACAGTACACAGCAGGATTAGCCAACAGACTTTCTCTGATGGAGGGATCTGTACCTACTGTCTGTGGCAGGCCAGCATGAACTTATTTGTTTGTGTTTGTGCGGCATTAAGCACAAGCTTACATTAACGTGTTAACAGTTTATTTGTTGATAAGTGTCAGAGCCCTTAAATGGCTCGTTCAGAAAGTGACTGAAATCTTTAATGGGAGAGTGATTTTGTGTTTAAAAAAAAACTTAATTACCATGTTTTGTTTAGCCCATATACCTATTCTAACTTGTGTAAAAAGAGGTATAATAAGTCCATCTAGTTGGATTTTACCTGGAAAGATGGAGTACAATAATTATTCGTGGACATGGACACTGGCACATCACCTCAGATACCTCAGCATTAATACTCATATATATAAAAGTAAGTTCTAATGGGGTAAATAGTGTCATGCCGAATAAGTGTAGACATGCATATATAGGCCCCGAAAGACACTAGTCTCCCTGTTACTGTCAGAAAAGCATCAACATGATACTAGAGATGCTGTTTCAGGTTAAAGTATTTACATTAGTTGGGCACTACAGACTTAAGTCTGTTAATTTTAGGCTAAAATTATTTTTTTCCCCCACATTTGCTATAAAAGATCACATTTGGATTTGACGCATGGATAGATCAGGTGGCTGATTGGCTGGAGCAGGTGTATTAGGAGTGTGTTGGAGCAAAGAAGTCTTTGTATTGTTATAAATACACACACACACAAACACACACACACAGAAATGGAAACAACACAGGCTGTTTATTCCAATTAGCATTCCTCGCTAATGGAGCTATTGCTTCCTGAGTAGCAAAGTGGGTCCTGCTGGGTATGTGTGTGTATGTGTGTGTGTGTGTGTGTGTGTGTATGTGTGTGTGTGTGTGTGTGTGTGTAGGTGTGTGTGTGTGTGTGTGTGTGCATATGTCAGTGTGTGTGTGTATGTGTGTGTGTGTGTGTGCATATGTCAGTGTGTGTGTGTATGTGTGTGTGTGTGTGTGCATATGTCAGTGTGTGTGTGTATGTGTGTGTGTGTGTGTGCATATGTCAGTGTGTGTGATTAGCACTGATCAGCTGCTTCCTTTTTTTGTCCTGTTTCTCCTGCCTTTGTGGACAATATCACTTGTTTACTTGTACGCGTGTGTGTTTGTGTGTACGTGTGTGTGTTTGTGTGTACGTGTGTGTGTGCGTGTGTGTGTGTGTGTGTGTGTTCATCTGTTTTCCTCTTTCTTAGCCAGGTGTGTGTATTCACATGGGGTTTAAATAGTGTAATAAGTCCATTATGTTGTTTTTCTGCTCCAAATCCCTCAAAGATCCAAACAAGATCAGCCATTAGAACAGCTTCAAAACAGGGTCATCGTCAGGCCACTGACCCCTGTTTCCCCAGAGTGTGTGTGTGTGTGTGTGTGTGTGTATGAGAGTGTGAGAGAGGTATCGCAGGCTCGGCTCAGCAGGGGGGACAGTGGCTATCTGCTCTTCTCTCTCTTTATGTCATGAACACATTCACTCATATGAATGTAGATGTTCTTCATCTTCCTGGGATTATCCTGCTGTCCTCTCATCCTCCTGCACTCCTCCTCTACTGTCTGACCTCTGCTGAGCTTCAGAAACACTATAAATAGTCCTAAAATACTCAAAATGTAAGTATTTAAAAGATATATTTCTCAAAAGCTCTATTGCGCAAGTAAGACACAAATTTAATTCAATTTACAATTTACAATATGTTATTCTTGACGCCATTAGAGGCATTACAGTATTAAAACCAGACACAAGTTCCTTTTTTCTTTAGGTAACAAATAAATGAAATTCAGTGTGCATTAAAATGATCCTTTAAGCTACAGTACTAATATATTTAAAAAAGCTATCATTACTGCTCTTGAAGCTTTTTTGCACCTCGTATCCAGTGTTTTAAGGAATTTTATCACTTATTTCTTCATAGTTTGGAAGACTTTAGTATTATTCTTCTATGCAGAATTAATTGCAATAAACAATATAGGTGTATAATGTACAATTAAACACTTTTAAAGACCAATGCATTAACCAATGCGTTAACAAAGAATATACAGGAAAACAGTTCGTTTTTCAAGCAGTGGTTCGATTGCATAATTCCATTCCTCTCTTTAACCCTCAGTGAATAAATGCTGTTCGATGTTTTTTTTATATTTTACTCAGATTAAAACACTTATATTGCAACAGGAACAGCAACAGGAGCTCCTCAGATAAAGTGCTGTTCTTTTTTTTTACCAGGTAGGACAGAGGGAAACGAGTGTTTGACTAAACAGAGCTGAGCTACCATTACGGCAGTACACATACCAGAAAAATCGGTATACCGCCCAGCCCTAACCTTTTTCCGAACTGTGTGTTGATTGCATTATTCTATTCCTCTCTTCAACTCTGAGTAAATAAATGCTGTTTGCTGTTGTTTTTCTATTTTACTCAGATTAAAACACTTATATTGCAACAGAAACAGCAACAGGAGCCCTTCAGATAAAGTGCTGTTCTCATGTTTTGCCAGGTAGGACAGAGGGAAACGAGCGTTTGACTAAACAGAGCTGATCTACCATTTCTCCAGTGTATATACCAGATAAATCAGTATACCGCCCAGAACTAACATTTTTGCGAACTGTGTATCGATTGCATAATTCCATTCCTCTCTTCAACTCTCAGTGAATAAATGCTGTTTGCTGTTGTTTTTCTATTTTACTCGTATAAAAACACTCATACAATGAGGAACAGCAGCAGGAGCTCTTCAGATAAAGATTGTTGTAAATACTATAATATGAGTTGAGACATTAGTTTTAAAAGTGTAGTAATGATTAATAAGGTCCTAACTTCTGTTAATTAATAATTACTTGAGACATTTTGTAGTTAAGGATTGTTAAATAATGTACCCCTATTGTAAAGTTTTATCAATATTTGTACTAATTGATTCAGTATAGGATCCAAATACCCACATATTAGGATATTAGGATTTCACATATTTATGCACACCCAATAACCCAACATTAATAATCTTGCACAGTGAACAGTAGTGTGTTTGTGCTCTTCGCTGGGTTCACTCAGGTTCTGATCAGTGCACCATCGCCTTGGATCTTCACCTCTCCAGGAACCATGTGAAAATATTCAGAAAAAAAAAGAGGAAAAAAGAGTAAAGTCAGGCGTTCTAGAGTTACCCGGACCGTTCCACCACTTTTTCCGGGGGTGATTAAACTGTATGACGTAAAGTGGTCCGGACAGACCATCCATCTTTTCTAAACCCCCCTACTCCATCCACAACCACCCGGCAGTGTGTTCCACCTCCACAGTAAGCCCCATGGCACAGGTTCCCAGACTCAGTGGGAAGCCCCCCCCCCCCCTCTTTCCCATCACACAACCACTTCATACCTGACTGCATGAAATATGTCAGGAAAGGAATTACAAATAGAGGAAAACACACTCCCTGAAATAGCTCATATAATAGTTCTATCTTAATGTGTTCAAGGTAGCGCCCCCTGGTAGAGCACAGTGGCACTACACTAAAAAAACTGTAGAGTTTCTTACTCTATTTGATTTTACCAAATTGAAAACCTCTCAAGCCATCAAATCATCAAACAAAGCTGAACTGCTTGAATTTTTGCACCAGGAGTGAGTAGCATAAAGTTATCCAAAAGCAGTGTGTAAGACTGGTGGAGGAGAACATGATGCCAAGATGCATGAAAACAACTGTGATTAAAAACCAGGGTTGTTCCACCAAATATTGACTTCTGAACTCTTAAAACTTATACTTATACTTATAGACGTTTAAATAAATGTAAACTTATATAAAAACTTAAATAAATGCTTTAAATAACAATATTTTTATTTGGAATTTGGGGAAATTGTTGTCCGTAGTTTATAGAATAAAACACCAATGCTCATTTTTTATACCTATACAAACATATACCTATAAATAGCAAAATCAGAGAAACTGATTCAGAAACTGAAGTGGTCTCTAAAGTTTTTCCAGAGCTGTATATTTACTAATTATAACAGACAACAAAAAAGCCACAGTTTCTTCTGGACAGTAGTAGGTATAGCTAAAGGGCTGGGTATGGTCTTATGAAAGACATTTCAGAACAGACAACAACATGCTTTTATAATAGAAAACAAGCATATGTTTGACAAGCATTTCCCCAGAAAAACAAACCGAAGAAATCCACCATTTCTTCTGTCTAATCTGATGTTGCTTTGTCCTTTACTTCAGAGATTTTTATATGTAACTCATGTTACTCATGAGTGCTTATTAATCTTGAGAAAATTACAGTGCATCCAACAAGAACGTAAGCATTCACAGTTATAGAATGTGCTGAGTTAGAAGCAGCAGTGCTGCTGGAGTTTTTAAACACTGTATTCACTCACAGCGCTTTTATATAAACGCGGAACCAGCACAGTTTTGGTTCGCAAACCCAATTTTGAACCGGTTCGCCATGTTTCCACCAACAAAAGTAAGTTCCGGAGAAAACGGACAGGGAAAGTGAAACTTTTTGAAAATGCTTTTTGTTTACATTAGTTTAGCCTGTTCAGAATTATCCTGAAACATTTACAGCACCTGGATTGGTTCAATTCTTCTTGCGATTTGCAGATTATTAACATGTTTACAGCTTAAGTTAATGTAAATCTCACATGACTTAACATAGAGGAAGCACCAAAGCGTGCTGTGTGCATCCGATCATCTCTTTGGAGGTACCAACCTTAACGTAAATGGAGATTCTGGACCAGGCCTGGACAAACAAGCACCTGGTGGGTTAATTTTGAAAATGTTGTTGCTGAGGAGTGGCGGGAAAACGAATTTTTTGTGTCTTAAAGGGAAATGCTTCGACCTTGCATTGAAGGGGAAATGAGTTATGAGATGTTTTGAGATCGCCTGCGGATGTTCATTTTAGCGTTTTTGAAAGGTATGGCATTTCTGCGTGGACAGGGATATTTTTGAAAATGCTGCTCATGTGGACGAAGATATTTTTTAAAATGGAGACCAAAACCTCCATTTTTTAAAATATCTGGATTCAAGTGGACAGGGCCTAAAACAGGCTGGTTCACTGAAAAGCACCACAGTTCTTATAAGCCTGAATGGAACTGGTTCAAGAACCAGAGTCAATGCATACCTTGCAGTTACATCAGGTAAACTGGATACTGTATATTGCCCAGAAAAAATGTACTTCTCTAAATTGATCTGGTAAAAAAAAAATTAATACTCTATATTGTCCAGAAAAATTTACTCCTCTAAATTGATCTGGTAAAAAAATTATACTCTATATTGCCCAGAAAAAAAATTAATACTCTAAGTTGATCTGGTAAAAAAATTGATTTAAATACTCTATATTGCCCAGTAAAATGGACTTCTCTAAACTGCCCAGAAAAAAATTAATACTCTAAATTGATCTGGTAAAAACACACACTAACACACCTGTGTACCTGCAGTCCTGAGAAAGATGTACCACCCATATAATAGCTGCTCTGTGGTGGTCTATGGTCTACCCTTTGGGGTCCTGAGAATTGAAGAACAGGGTGTAAGAAGAATAATAGTAAAAAAAAGTTTATCGTTAAGCAACGATCATCTAAATATCCAATAAATGCAAAGAAATATACAACTAAAAGCTTAACTTTAACCCTGCTGTAACCTGTAAGGGGACCATCAACAGAAAGTGTGAGGGTATTTACATACTGATAAGTCCCAAACAATACACACACATGAATAGTGCAAAAGCTCCTCAGACCACTGAACGCCAGGAGAAACATCTGAGGATGGTCAGCCTGATCACAACACGCTGGGAGGGCTTTCAGAGAAGAATGGAGACTTTATCGTCCCCAAATGTGGAAATTTGCCTTTGGCATTTGCCACTTAAAAATACAAACAGCACACAGCGCATAATACACGGTGCACATGTCCAGCAGTCCCTGTGCTTCATTACCAGACCTTGTGGGCTGTTTATAGTCGGCGCTGTTTGAGTTTGATGCGGCAGAGCCACACACAACACGTTAATAAAGGCCTTCCGTCAGTGATTAACTGCAGAGGACTCGACTGGATCATCAGTTAGTTTTAGATCTGAAGCCCTAAGAACAGCCTGGTCTCTAGAGGAATACATAGTAAAGTACATATGTGGAGATAAAATTAAACTAAAAGCATTTGCTGTGTTTCATTTTTTTCATTTAGCTTGGAAATGACGTAGTTTCAGTTAAATAGTCTGGCAGAGATTTTCCTGTAAAACCCTTGCTGTAGGAGTAGCCTGGTGGCCAATCTTCATTAATTGCACATTATTGCACCAGTAAGAGCAGTAAGAGTGTGAAGGTTCAATTATCAGGGTAAGAGCACAGTTTTGCTCAAAATATTGCAAAGCACACTATAACATTATGAGTGACAAACCAGAGTTCAAAAGAGGACAAATTGTTGGTTCACGTCTTGCTGGAGCATCTGTGATCAAGACAGCAAGTCTTTGTGATGTATCAAGAGCCACAGTATCCAGGGTAATGTCAGCATACCACCAAGAAGGACCAACCACATCCAACAGGATTAACTGTGGACGCTGTAAGAGGAAGCTGTCTGAAAGGGATGTTCGGGTGCTAACCCGGATTGTATCCAAAAAACATGAAACCACGGCTGCGGGGCTGATCAAATCACGACAGAATTCAATGTGCACCTCAACTCTCCTGTTTCCACCAGAACTGTCCGTGACCACAATAAATGATTGTGGTCTAAAACAAGGTGTTTCAGTTTCAGTGTCCAATGCCTGTATGTGTAACCATTAGTTATCTATGGTCTTGATTGACCAGTTTATTCAGTCAGCTGTTCTTACTGGTCAGCTTACTGGTCAGCCTTGGTAAAGCTTGGTCATAGGAGTGGTTAGCTTGGTTAGGTTGGGTTGACCATGCTTTATTCTGTGTATCTAGTGTGTGTGTGTGTGTGAGCGCATATTAGCGTGTCGCGTTTCAGCAGGTTTTCATTTGCCCGGCTCTTTAGTTGCTGTTTAGTGCCGTGTGCTCTTATTGAGAACATCCGATGGAATTTCCTGCACAGGCCACAGCCCAGCCACTCTTTCACACACACACACACACACACACACACACACACACACACACACACACACACACACACACACACACATTCTATATGAGCGTATGTGTGTGTGTGAAAGAGTTGAACAGAAGCCATCTTTCCTCTTGTTCATGGCTTGGGATCAGTTTGGCTGTTGATACGACGCGACATTAGCGTGACACCAGTAAACGCCACATCTAATAGCACAGACTCTAAAGCACTGATGAAGCCAATTATGTGTGGCGTTAAAGGGGCAGATCCATTAATAAAGGCTATAAATGGATGCTATTAAAGCTACAGTTTGGGTCCAAATATTCATATACAGCCTTCTAATGAACACAATGCTACTTTCAGTTACTTGTCTAGTCCCTGTAGAAAAGACAATCTGGCAATAGAATAGGACTCTCTTGAAAAGATGATCCATACATACATGAACACATTGGTACTGTGCTTATTGGGGTTGGTGTGGTGCAGTGGATAACACCGTCGGCTGCTAGGTTGGGTTTCAATTCCAGGTCTGGGTGACTGAATGCTTGGCTACACCAATAAGTGTCCTTGGGCAAGACTACACTACATTGGCCCACTTTGGCAATACATTGGCAATAACCTTGTACTGTAAATTGCTCTGAAATAAGGGCTCAGAGTGGCCCAGCTGACTAAGCCTCTGCCAATATGATCAGGAGATTGCCAGTTCGAATCCTGTTTATTTACCTTGCCATCAGCTACCGGAGCCCTGAGGGAGCACAAATGGCCTTGCTCTCTCTGGGTGGGTACAGTAGATCGCGCTCTCTCCCTACATCATTACAAAGGGTGATGTCGATCAGCGCAAGGCTGCATCTGTGAGCTGATGTATCAGAACCGAGTCGATGCGCTTTCCTCCGAGTGTTAGCGCTGTGATGCTACTCAGCAATGCTGCATCAGCAGTAGATGGAAAAAAGAGGTGGTCTCTTGTGTTGGGGCATCACTAGTGATGGGGAAAGTCCTAATGAGTGGGTTGGGTAATTGGCTGTGAAAATAGGGAAGAAAATGGCATAAAAATAAAAGTTAGATTTAAAGGTTAAGGATGAGGTGGGGTTCAGTGATGATCATCCACTGTTCTGACCTCATTTACTGTTGTCTGTATCTGTTGTCACCATATACTGTACAATCAAATCCTCACAGCAATACAATCCAAACTCTAGAAAAAATCTAGTAATGCTTCTCTCAGCAGTAGAGACATCTACTACAATGTAATCAAGATAAACACTGTTTGATTTCCCTTGATTTCTAAAGAAAAAGCTGATGAAATAAACAGGTGTCCTAATATTTTAATATTTTATATATGTATATATATATATATATATATATTTTTTTTGGCTGCGTGAGTAAATCCAATCCAACACAGTTAATCCAATGCATGGCTATTCATTTCCATTAATTATTATCGCAGCATTAGTATTTTTGGTTGAGCCTCTGCTTTAAGTCAGTTCCCAGTGTGCAGATTTTAGACTTTACTGTTCCTAAAACAGCAGCATTTTTGAGGTTTGGACCGTAATGATCAGAAAACATCAAAGACTCCACTAATGCTTATTTAACTCTAATAAGCAATAACTGCAAATAAAGGGCGGATTGAAGGGGAATCGGCGTTTAATTGAAAACATCAGAATGATCATAAGAAGAGATGAGAGTGTTTCCTCATGAGAGCGACGTTATGTAAAGATGCGATCATATGAGAGTGTGTGAGAGAGCGACAGAGAGAGAGAGAGAGAGAGAGAGAGAGAGAGAGAGAGAGAGAGAGATGGGCTGTAACACATGTGTTTTGCAGTTGTACAGTTGTTCGGGGTATAGCGTGTGCTGACACACTTACATTCCATAAAAGGATCATCCCCCAAAACTGTCTCTGTCTCTGTTGTCTGTCCTCTGCACTTCCCGACTTTATCACTTATACACCGCCATCCTGCTGTCCTCGTTTACCCTCTACTTCCCTGTGTAAGAGCGAGAGAGAAAGAGAGAGAGAGAGAGAGAGATCTGTCACCAACACAATTAATTTGCCACAGTCCAAAACCTCTCATGACTGTCGCGTCTCTCTCTCACACTCACATTTGTGTTTATACTACATCAAAACATTGGATCATACATGCGACCCATCTGGTGTACATACATATGCATACCGATACCACTTTAAAATAAGACTACCTTTATAAATGGTTTATAAATGGTTTATAAATGGTTTATAAATGGGTTATAAATGGTTTATAAACTAGATTATTAAATATTGTTGTTTAGGTTGTAAATGCCTTAAAACCATTGAAAAGCAGTTACAACACATCAGTTAAAAAGGCAACAGTGATCCATTGTTTGCTTAGTCTTTTAATTTATAGTAAAGAGTTAAACATATATTACAAATATATATTAATATGACAAGTTTAATGCTGATTGATGGAAAACATACTAAAAACCAGCAGCACTTGTTGACTAGAGAGTTTCTAAACTAGACTAGAGAGGTTAATAGACAAAAGTTAATAACATTCCAGCTTTTAAAACACTCATGATTACAAAACAACCAATGAGAACACTCCAAATACTCAAGGTCACATGATCAGCCAATAAGAGGCTGGCAGCTCAATTCCACAGAAGAAGCACTTCCACCCTAAACGTCTTAAACGTCCTTCTGAAATTCACAAACACAGTTAGTTAGTCATCCATTTTATAAAAAAAATAAAACGTTTTTACTTAAAAATACACAGAGAAGAAAAAAACTTAATCAAACTGATGATACAGACACACAATTCCCCAAATTCCCTAAAAAAAACTCTTTTATCGTAAAATCCTCATTCATACCTTCAGGAAATAAACATTTAAGATTAAAAAAATCCAAAAGGCTTCCCTCTTTTTTCTTTTTTGCTCTGTATTACCTCCTCTTTGTGTAGTTTGTATTTGTTTTGTATGTGTTGTATTTTGTTGATTGATGGAAAAGAGTAGAAATACAGTAGAACAGTAGACATAAGTGTGGAATCATTACTTTGCCTATTTTTTTACTTTTATTTATTTAGTTTTAAAGTATTTGCAGCCTAATTAATAACCATTAATACTCTTCTTATGAACCCTTCATAACCTCTTTATAAATGTAGTCTTATTTTAAAGTGGAACCTGCCTACCTATATTTAAAGTTCTGTATATGTGACTCTTGTATGTGTTTAATCTATATATTTATTTTTCTAAGGTTAACCTCACTATCCTGCTGTTTTAGTCATGCCCAGGGCAAGAAACAGATCATTTGTCTTGACCTGAGCTTTAGCGCTGTGCTCCATCTCTGCGGAGTGTTAGCGATGATGCTAACGAGGCATTTAGCGCTAATTAGATCAGCACAGCTCATTATCTCAGACTGCTATTATACGCATCATTAGCTAGCGCTGCTAATAGCAATGAGCTCGCTCACTGCTAATGGATTCTAATGGATTCTCACGTACACACAAACATACTGTAAACACACGCTAACATAGCTTACAGCTAATGGAGTTTCTGTGTCTGTTTTACACACACACACACACACACACACACACAGTGACCTCCGTGTTAATGGGGTTTACTGTCTGTTGACCTCTCCACCCCCTAACACACACACACATTAACACACACCCAAACACCCACACACAACAACTGGCGTCCGCAGTGTATCTGTGGATGTATTTCCTGGATAATATCTGTTGTTAATTAAGTAAGCTGATGTAAGACGACATTAAACAGGCCATCAGATTAACAACAGATTGGGGAGGAAACATCATTAATAATGTTATTAAAGGATATGATTGCAGAGATAAGCGTTCCCAGAAACAAATAGTGTGTGAGAACAAATAGTGTGTATACAGTGTGTGGGCTTTGGTTTTAGTCCCAAACTAGTACTTTTATTACTTGTTTCTTTGGATCTAAACAGGTTTTTGTGTATTAACTATAAGCTGGGTGTTCATGGACAGTGTTTAATTGAGCAACCACACCACACTACACCAACAAGGGTATATACCCTATAGCCAGTTTGCTCATAATGGGCTTACTTGGGTAAAATGTGGGCTATATGGGTTTTACAGGGGTTGCACAATGAAACTTATGTCTAAATTGGACCTAAATCTTCATTAATTGCACATTATTGCACCAGTAAGAGCTGTAAGAGTGTGAAGGTTCAATTAGCAGGGTAAGAGCACAGTTTTGCTCAAAATGTAGCAATGCACACAACATTACGGGTGACATACCAGAGTTCAAAAGAGGACAAATTGTTGGTGCACGTCTTGCTGGAGCATCTGTGACCAAGACAGCAAGTCTTTGTGATGCATTAAGAGCCACGGTATCCAGGGTAGTGTCAGCATACCACCAAGAAGGACCAACCACATCCAACAGGATTAACTGTGGACGCTGTAAGAGGAAGCTGTCTGAAAGAGATGTTCGGCTGCTAACCCGGATTGTATCCAAAAAAACATAAAACCACGGCTGTGGGGTCCAACATTCCTCTGTTTTCAGCAGCAGCTGAGATGTAGTGTTGAGGTCAAGACCTGAGATGTCAGAAAGTCAAACAAACGGTTGACGGCAGACTCGCCTAAACGCTTTCACCCCTGCTAACCTGACCACCATCACTCTTCTCTACTCTTCAGCTCCCTCACTATCTCACCATCTCTCTCTCTCTCTCTCTCTCTCTCTCTTTCTCTCTCTCTCTAATCCATCTTCCTCCAGTCAGCGCTATCAGCCATCCAGTGAGAGAAAAGACAGTGTAAATATTTAAAACACAGGAGAGAAAATGTTCCTCTAAATGTTCTTCTACTGCTGATCTCAAACAGACGTGAGAAAGCCCACCCTGGACCTGCCATACTGCCATACTAGAGTGGGTGGAGCTTCCTGTAGTGTCCCTACATTGGGTTTCAGTCACTGAACGAGAGAGCCAGTTACTCCAGGCACTAAACCCCTGGCTAACAGCACTGGAACCGGAGAGCTGAGGGTTGTTTGGATGTTAGCATAGCCAGCTAGCTAACTCTCCTGCTGTACTTCTTTCTTTGTCCTTGCCTCCTCCAGCTCTTGGAGGTATGCGGTCCATCACAAACCCTGGGGATATCAGCCAATAGCATTCGCTGAGGGAGGCGACTCTGACCCCGCCTTTAAACTGTTAAAACCACACCTTTTAAAACTCAAACCTTTCAAAATAGCAGCCGCAGTTAATTTGCATGGTGCACGAGTAGAACTGTGAAAAAAAACACCCGAGAGGAGAAAATATTCAATATTCGATATTCGATATTCGATATTCGGTTCATATAATTCCCTTTTATTTATTTGCGAGCTGACAAGAAGTTAATAGAAAGCAAAATGTTTTGTTTTTTTTCACCTGGTATTTTTAGTGCCCCTGACTTTTGACACTGATGTGAAGCCCTAACAAACAGATATACTTTTTTTTTTTTACTGTTTACTACATAATTCCATGTGTCCCTTAATTGTTTTGATGTCTTTAAAATGAATCTACAATGTTAAAAGGTGTGTCCAAACTTTTGACAGGTACTGTATATGGATACTTCTACTTTTTTGCTAAAATAAAGATTTTATCTCATATTATCTTTTTAACTCATCTAAAGTAGTGGTGTTTCAGTCGTAAGGTTCATCATTTAAACTAGTGACTGTAGAATGTATGGGCAATGACAATGTAGCATAGCTCCACCCATTCTTATATGTATCTATGATAAAACAGACCCGCCCATATTTCATTTAATTTTTCTCCTATGAACTTTCCATTCTTTTTTTCATTCATAGTCTCTAATTATAATAGTTCATTTTCCCTCAGAAATCAGTATTTAAAACTTATTTTACTGTATCGTAAGAAGGTGGGGCTACATGTAGGATTGAAGTGGTTGACATGCCTTGGCTGGATGAGGCCATCTGCAGAGATCTCTCCATTTCTCTCTCTCTCTCTCTCTCTCTCTCTCTTTCTCTCTGTACGATGTGTTTGTGTGCAGCATGACAACAGTCT